>NC_091931.1:38413077-38633077 GCF_041260155.1 Ptychodera flava | reverse complement strand
AAAAAATATTCATAGTTTCCTCATAGACTCCCATGTACAGTGAATCTACATTTCGGTGAAATTCCAAAATCCAATTTCTGGCGAACACATCCATTTGTTACCACCCTAGTCTAATCAAGTACATTCATATTAATAATCGGGAGTACATAAATACACAGATTTACCTATTTTTGTATTGGAAAAAAATTATTTATAGTTTCCTCATAGACTCCCATGTATAGTGGATGAACACTCAGTGAAATTCCAAAATCAGATTTCTTGTACACATAATATGCACCTTTAACCACCATATTCTAATCAAGTACAATTATGTTAATTATTCAACGTCTGTATATGCACATGTATAGCAAATTTTTCATTGGAAAAAAATATTCACAATTTTATAATAGATTCATATGTATAGTGGATGAACATTTTTGATGAAATTCTAAAGTCAAATTTTTTTCCACATACCAGTTGTAAGTACATTTATGTCAATTATCAAACATCTATAAATGCATAGATATAGTTTTATATTGAAAAAGTATTACATAGTTTTCTCATACACTATCATATATAGTGAATCAACATTATCAACAGCTGATCATCAATTAAATCCAAATATCAAAATTTTGTACACACATGCTTCCGCAAAAATATTGAGATCCACATGTAATTTCTGTCTAATCCCTTTGAGGGGTAATTTCAACATTATACAGCGCTTACAGGCAAGCCTTGCCACTTCGATGCCTGGTATGCATGTCTTTTTACACACACTAAACGTTTTCATGTCATTAACAGGAAGGAACCTAATGACGTCGACTGGATTGTTTGTACAGGATAAACAACAGAAAACCCGACACCGAAATATATCTGACATGTAAGCCTTGAGATAGATTACTATCACTAGTCTGAGGTGCAAATTAATGTCATTACGACCAAATGGCTATTGACTCAAACACATCCAAATTAAAGTCAGGCATACTATTACAAACAATTCAGTCATTAGGTTCCTTCCTGTTGATGATATGAAAACGTTTAGTGTGTGTAAAAAGACATGCATACCAGGCATCGAAGTGGCAAGGCTTGCCTGTAAGCGCTGTAGCATGTCAGAAGGGGAAATTTGAACATTAACACTTTGTGAGTTTGTAAGGAGGGTCATTTGAAAATATCTGGGAATCTTTTGTTTTTTTGGATTCTATCCGCCCCGAGGTGTATGTGTGTGCAGTTTTACTCAAGCAATTAGGGGGGGGGGGGGGGGTCATGAAATTTTTGTCACCTTAAAAGGGGGTCATCAATTTTTTAGTGCAATGGGTAGGGGGTTCACTTATTTTGCTTGATGCGCAGGAAGAATTTGCCGGCCCACCACCGGCCATAATAACTGAACGCTCCCTAAGGAGAGTGCAACATTTGATTACGATTGTATCAGTCAAATGTTTGGATGACTCCCTGATAACAAATTAAAAACAAAAACAAAAACAAAAATCATAGACAGACAGACAGATAGATAGATAGATAGATAGATAGATAGATAGATAGATAGATAGATAGATAGATAGATAGATAGATAGATAGATAGATAGATAGATAGGTGCGTGCGTACGTACGTACGTGCATACATACATACATACATGCATGCATGCATGCATGCATGCATGCGTACGTACGTACGTACATACATACATACATACATACATACATACATACATACATACATACATACATACATACATACATACATACATACATACATACATACATACATACATACATACATACCAACGCGCGTATGTACGTATGTACCTTACCCACCTACCTGTCTGCCTACGTGACAGACAGATATATTCCTGTGTACGGGTGCCTAACATAGTGTCAATTTGCCATTTGTTGAACGGGATTACAAGAGTCCATTGAAATTTATCCCTGCAGGATATGAAGACAGAGACGGAAGAGCTGCGAGTTTTGAAGGCAAACGAAGACATAGTGGAGAACGGAAATGCTGTCAATGTTCCAAAGTTAGTATCCTCTGTATAAGTTTGGCCACAGTTGATGCTTTAGGTCAAAGTTCATTTTCCCCGTTGAGAGAATGAAAGTGAACAAGGTGTAGATGTCTGACAGAAAGCACAATAGAACAATTTTGTATTTAATGCTGATAATATACCTAACGCAAATTCCAATTTAAAATAACAAAAGTTCTAACTTTTGATAATACAGGAAAGTGAAATAACACAGCAGTACTCTTCTCGTACCCAAATTGTGTATAGAGACACGATATTACACACTCAAGCCCAAAGCATTTTTTTAAAAAGGATTGTTTGGTGACATGTGAATTCCAAGTTCACAAGTTGACAAGTCGCACACCTGGCACTTCAGCATGATTTTTGGACTAGCACAAGAAATTGAAATATGAAACAAATTATGAAAAGTTGTTGTTTGTGCAGCTTTAAAGACGTAATCGAGAAAAAAATACTTGCAGTATATCTCAAGGATGTCGTTCTCCCTTCACTCATTTCTTTATCTTTTTGAATTTATAACTTCTCCTTCATGCAAATAAACTGGTTTGATTCAGCATTACAAGTCTTTGGCTACAGGTCTTGTTGTTTTGATATTAGTGCTTTAGTCGTTTCTGTAATAACTTTTGCCTAATTTCATGTCCTTCACTCAGTTGACGCTGTTACAACATTTTGATGGGCAATTATAGTGTGCCAAGTCGTGTTCATGGCGCATGCGTGGTTTGCCTACAAACAGTCAGACTAAAATGAAGCAAAACTGATGAATGAAAACAAGTCCATACCGCTGAAAACATTAATCTGCGATATTTTATTTCTTGGGCATAGCTTACTTCGAAATTCAGATGACATGCGTGTTTAGGAGTGACACACGAGCATATGAGGTCAAATAATACGGAGTAAAACGTTGCTCTGTCAACGAAGTAGGTTGTAGTTTTGGTTTCAAAAAGTCGAGTCCTCCATTAAAAAACCTCTAACCCTTAAATTTGGATTCTTTTTGTTACTTTAAGCATAGACTTTACAGAAACAGGAAAAATCTCTACAGTCTGTGCTTTAAAATTTACGACAATCTGAAACGGACCCTAGCGAAAAAAGGTATTTTGGGGCAGGAAGTTTCGTTATCCCGAAATACAAAACGTTTTGCGAGCTCCAGAGATACAAATGACATTGGCAGCATAACATACCTTGCAGGAATCTTGTTGCCGCAGAAGACAAAGTCGAAAAAGACGGAACCGAAGGAAGAGGCGGAAATGACGTCAGAAAGAAATCTGCCTTAACTACGATTCTGTTGTTGACCATTGTTTATGGTAATACCATCGGAGGTACAGCCACACTTATAGGAACTCTACTGCCTATCCTAGCAAATGCGCAGTTGTTGAGGTAAAGTACATTATACATACATATATATATATATATATATATATATATATATATATATATATATATATATATATATATATATTATATATATATATATATAGGCGTGGAGTGGGGTGAAGATAGAAGAAACTTGGGTTGACACACACTACCACACCTGGTTGTTAGGTTCCAAACGTATTTATTATACCTCAAACACAACGTTTTGCTCTAAATTTAGAGCTTCTTCAGGTGTTTTCTACAATAAAAAGTACGAACATGAAAATTACAATGGTTGAATTGTGTAGGAAAACGAGCAATGTAGAGTTATAAGTCTGTGAAAATCTGGAAATGTACATGAATGACAGGAGAGAGACTAAAAAATTACAATGGTTGAATTGTATAGGAAAACGAGCAATGTGGAGTTACAAGTATCTGAAAATCTGTAAATGTACATAAATGACAGGAGAGAGACTAACCTCGAGGTTGTGAGTACGGTCAAAACTGTCTGGACCTACGCCGAGAGCTGGAAATTGGCGCTGAAGTCCAGGGGGGTCCCTTTAAATACTCAAAAGCTGGTATGTGGGGGAGCTGTTAAAGGCTATGTAAATTTTGGGCGAATATTTAGGCCAGCTGGAGACAGTATGTCAAGTTTTTTAGAATCACAATGGATCATATACAATGGAATATATATACAATGCTATATATATATGGGATAATATCGGTAATTTTTTAAATTAAAAATCGCACAATTACAATCGTTTAAAATATATTTAACAAACTCTGACGAACTCATCAACACTGTACTTGTGAATTTGAATTAACTCGGTTCTCCTTTCCCTGGTAAGGTTTTACGGACCAAGGAGTGTGATAGAATTCGATTTATGGATCCAGTTCGGGTTTCCCCTACAGCTGGCGTCCTTACTATGCGCCTATGTCTGGATGGCGTTTCTCATGACTCGAACACTGAAGACAATGAGGTGAGGCTAGGGACGTTGAACAAAACTTGTAGGCCGCTGCACATTCGTCGTTCATTTCTTTCATTTTAGACATGACTTTAGATTAAAGGATACTGTTACCAGTTAAATTTTGCCACAGTTACCATGGAAAGAGAAAATCTAACCAATACAGATTTTAAGCGGGTGGCTGCTTTTTAAAACAGCACCCTCGCATTGGCATTTTGAATACCAAGGAACGCCCCTTTGACCATATATGGGCATATTTAGATTACAGATGACTGTATACCTTTAATGAATATTCCCAATTAATAATAATTCATCCTCAATTGATATGTATTTTAAGTCGTTGATCGCTGATACACACTGCACAAGTTAGTATATATTAGTGATCAGTCGTCTTCAGGAACTTGCCCGTTCGTGAAGACTAAAGTGGTCGCTAAAAAGTCGCTTAAATATCCATGGGGTTTATTTGTGGATCTGTTTGCAAACAATCTCCAGCATCGGGCTTTAAAATATTAACTTTGAATTTACTTGGCATAAGGACGGACTCAAAATTTTATCCGGTTCTACATTTGGTTGCAAGATTGCGCCATAGCTTGATGTAATGCAAACAATATCGAACAACTAAAATCTTTGATGGATCTCCTGCAGAATACAGTGCATTGACTGTCACATCTCAGTTGAACTTGTTCTTGCAATACAAACCTTCCTATTTTGGGGAGCCAAGTTTAAAACGCACAAGTGAAAAAGAACAAAAAGTGCTTAGCAATGGCCATTTCAATACACTAGAAACTATACCAATATGCTTTCTTCCAGACTTGACAAAAATGTCTAGATTGTAAAATTTACTTATCTGTATGCAAGTCTCCGTACAATGCCAACACATCATCGGTCAATTAAACTTAAAGTTTAATATTTCAGGACGGCAAAGAGAAATAGCAGTACCGTTGAAAGTGCTGCTTACCAGGGGAATGGATCTTACAAATCGACTCACGAAAGTGACAACGTGAGACTTGCCATCAAACGCGAATATGCAAAGTTAGGAGGCTTGAAGTAAGTCATGGCAACTATTTATTAATGATATAAAAATTAGACTGGCCCTAGTCGCTTGGCCTTTCTCTGGCATATGTAGCATTTATTGGATGGCCAAGCATGTGGGCCACCTCGTTCGTTCCCAGCGATCAATTCTGCGCGATAGTCTGCCAGATAATACTCGGTATAATAATGATAATAATAATAATAATAATAATAATAATAATAATAATAATAATAATAATAATAATAATAATAATTAAAATCATCATCATCATCATCATCATCATCATTCATCATCATTATTATTATTATTATTATTGTTGTTGTTGTTGTTGTTGTTGTTATAATAATAATAATAATAATAATAATAATAATAATAATAATAATAATTATTATTATTATTATTATTATTATTATTATTATTATTACCATCATCATTATCATCATTATCATCACTATTATTTCTTTAAAAGATTAACTTGTAATTTCCATCAGAGCCCTCTGAAATAAGTTTCAGAGCCCTCTGAAACAAGTACATTGTCACACAAGGGAAAAGCATCCATAGAATAAATACTGAATTGAAAGCATTTGAACACATAATATACAGGAAATTATGAATAATCAAATCAATATGCGAGACTGAAAGGTCGTCAAGGGTCTAACAACATACAATTAATCTAAATCAGACTCTCATTCACGAATTTTGTGTACAGATAATTACGTAAGGATAGCAGAGTTTCACAGCTACAAACGGACGAGGGAATCTTGTTCCAAATTTAACTGCTCTATAAGCGAAAGATCTTTGACCCATAGCCGTTCTAAATGACGGCGTATATAAATTACCATGGCTGGTTTTCCGTGTATTTAAAGATGCATGTCTGTGAGAGAGCGGAATAAATTACATAAATAGGAAAATGCGAGATTGTGTAGAGCTTGAAATGTCATTAGAGCATTACAATAAGTAATCTGGAGATTTGTCTGGGAAGTACTACCCCAGAAAATGCAACAGTAATCAACTAAAGAATGAAATAACGCATTGTAAACCAAGAGTAGCGCATTTCTCTGAGTGAAAGGGCGCAGTTTTCGCAAGATTCCAATTCTCATAGACAAACTCTTATGTAACCAATTAATGTGGTCGTCCCAACTTACAAGTAAGATGTTGTCAATTTGTTTTGATTTCTATACGCCAACAGACTTGGGCCTGGTCTATTCAGAAATGTAACGCGTTGCAAGAATAATACATTGGTTTGCTTTGAAGCATTGGCATTAGACGAACTAGACATATTGTTTAAATCGAGGTGTTGCCAACACTGTTAGGTGCAATTAACGGCTAAGCGGTAACATGAGTCGATCGTAAAAAAAATCAACTCTGCAAAAGTTGAAACATTGTCTAGCAGACGATCAGTCTAAGCAACACCACCACATATGTCCAGGCACTGCCCAAGTCTTATCACTTGCTTTAAGGTGTAGTGGTTTTGACTACATCTGACCTACTGCAAGACAATGTTTCAATTTTTACAGAGTTGATTTCTCTGTGGTCGACTGGAATTACTGCGCAGCTGATAATTACACCTGGCAGTGCTGGCAACATCTCAATTTACACAATATGTCTACTTCCCGTAATGCCAATGCTTCAAAACAAACCACTGTAAAACCTGCTTGATTTTCGAAAAGTCTTTTGTAAACTGTATGACTATACCTTTCTAAGAAGAACTTTGCTCACCTTAAGAGTACTAGTCCTTCTCAATCGAAATTATCTGCCTACTTTATGACACTTGTAGCAATATAAATGCATCTCATCTCAAAGGATAATATTGAATAATAGCTGTCTTTGCACAAACCATACAAATGTGTACACTTAACCACAGCGCACCCCGACTATTGATATTCACACTATCTTAAAATGACTACATATTAATTGAAACGTGTATCAATGACAAAGCAGTAGTGCGCATGGTTTATGTGATAAACCAGCACATGACCATATTATCTATTGAAGAATGTTCCAGGATCACAAATGTCACTGACACAGTTTTATTTTGGTAGAGTTAGTGCGTAGGAATATGCTTAGCGGTTAAGGCTCGAGTAAAGGAAGTTCCAGGATCGTGTAAAGATATTTGCGAGAGCACACAGGCCTAGATAACGCTAACTCCTAACATGCACCTTAACCCTAACTCTTACCCCTAATACCTATCAGAACCCTAACATTACCTCCTAACACCTATCTTAACCCTACCCATAACCCCTAACACCTATCTTAACCCTACCCATAACCCCTAACACCTATCTTAACCCTACCCATAACCATAACACGTATAGGAACCATATAACCCTAACCCCTAACGCCCTATCTTAACCCCACCCCAACCCCTAACACCTATCTTAACCCATAACCCTAACCCCTAACACCTGTCTTAACCCCTAACCCTAACCCCTAACACCTATCTTAACCCATAATCCCTAACCCCTAACACCTATCTTAACCCTTACCCTAACCCGTAACACCTATACCCTACCCATAACCCTAACACCTATCGGAACCATATAACCCTAACCCTAACACCGATCTTAACCCTAACCCTAACCCCTAACACCTATCTTAACCCCTACCCTAACCCCTAACACCTATCTTAACCCATAATCCTAACCCCTAACACCTATCTTAACCCCTTACCCTAACTCCTAACACCTATCTTAACCCTACCCATAACCCCTAACACCTATTTTAACCCCTAACCCTAACCCCTAATACCTATCTTAACCCTAACACTAACACGTAACACCTATGATCTTAACTTTACCCCTAACTCCTTGGCCTAACTCAAATCAAGAATGTATATCAGAGTTCTCTATGATCTTTGGACATTCTTCCGTTGACAAAAGTCTTGTGCTGATAAACCACGCCGATCCCGATCGGGGAAATCTGCTGACTGGCCTTTTTGCATATGGTCATTGGAAGGTAACGAGCATCGTTTGTAAGTCAACGACCTGCTGTACGTGTGTCAGATCTTTCGGATAAAAACTTGTCGTCGCTTACATGTGATGTGATGTAGAGGGCCAGTGAAGTTAACTAGTAATTATACAATTGCCGATTTATCTCTGATGCAGGTGGTCAGAAGCTGTTACAATCATTCTCATACTGGCGTACATTTTACTGTTGTTCTTTGCTGACCTGAAATTCATGAAAGGATGGAAGTCGCTGTTCCCCAAAGGGTATGTAGTGCAATATCATACCAACGAATAGATCGCCATTTTCCTTCAACATTTCACGACTAGCCCCACCAACAGCCCCGCCAATCCTGGTAAGTAAGTAACCTCTCGATGAGATTCGAACTCTCAAATCAAAACAGTCACGATATATTTAAATCATTATGCTACGTCCCTTAGATTTATCGCCGCCTGAAATTGGCTGTGTCTATGGTCGCAATTATTGGAATGGTTGTTATTCCTTCCTTCCTAATCCAGGAAGTTTATAATTATTAATCGCTGCAGCGTCGTACTTATGAATGCTGTAGCTGGAGGTGATACCACTGATGTTAAAGTCGCGAAAAGATGTTCATTAGCTTCAACTTTTTGATGATTGTCTCTCTACTTTTGGTTGTCAATGTCAATCACAGCTTTTGTTCTGACACCCCTTGCCACCACGAATAATGTTGAGATACGCGGTGTATGGCTTGGTAACTCACATGTGTAGACCGCTTTGTGAATTCTTATTCGGACTATAATTCAAATGTAAACAATAACGATGCAGTTTACGCATACAGACGCTTTGCTGACAATCAAAAAAGTTCGTTTTTCATCATGTTTATGGGATTGCAACTATTAAGAACTTACAGGTGACACACAAAATAAAAATAGCAAAAAAGTCATCAAACATTACAGCCCTTTGTCGGTAACCTTTATTTATAATCCAATATACGTTGTAATTTGGAAACATATTGAATACGAAAACATGTCCACTAAGCCATTTTCATTGCAGAAAGTATGATTCAGGCAGATATTGAACACTCGGTATCTGGTATTGCTAATCAAATGCTTTGCTTTGTCTCACAGATACACTAGTAATACTTGCATAACAAGTGGACTAGCCATTCTGTTTTTCATCATTCCTCTAGAGAGGCCAAACTGTCGTACTCCAAGTAAGTCAAGCGAAAAGCTAATAAGGTAGTATGCGCCTCGAAAGTGAAAGACTTATACTTTTGCTCAAACTTTTCTGAACGAACCTTTCAACCATTTTCTTATCTAAGCAACAATTAAAATCGGGGGATCACCGTGCAAAGTTTGGATCTAGCGAAACAAATAACCCGATATTTGGCGATATTTGTAATTCAAAATGGCCGCCATTCATGTGTTAACTCTATGGGGAAAAATTAAATTTTGGATTTTCAAAAACTAAGATGGTGAAAGTTTTTCTTCCTCCGAGAGCTTGAAAATGAGCCTCGAAAAGTGGTAGATAAGAAAGGAAAATGTAGAAATCAGAGACTCGACTATCTGTTCCCGAGGCGTGTTCGTAACCTGCTATTGAACCATTTTCCATGGGATTGTGAGAGTTTCTGGTAGTGCGATCTAAAGCAATTTTACCTCCGTACTGCTAACTCTATCTTTCCGATATCAAGAGCAAACATAGCGAGATTGGGGAAAATGTTTAAGATGGTGTATTCATACACGTTCATGCTCATCCCTTTTCCTATCTCTGAAGCACATGTCAGAGGAACCAAATCTTGTGCAAATATTCCGAAAAAGCTGGTTCTCTTGACCGACTGAATGTATCAATGTATGGAGGCAGAGCACCAGTTCTTTCTCAAAGGACACAAAGAATCGAAAACCTGTTTTGAGATTTATTTTCGCAGGTCTTGCGAAAATGTGAACTTTGAAGGGACATTGAAAGTAACGACTGACTCAAATGAATCAGTATTGAAAAAGCTGTATGTGAACCAAAGGTCACGATGCGTCACTTGTGGGAAGAATATTAAGGTATGAATTGGAAAGAGCCCTTTGCTAATGTCACGATCAAACGGTCCAAACCTAGAAAGAGTATACTGACGTTCACTATCACCTTTTTGCTGCTAGGTGACACAGGAAAACTAAAAACTGTGCTGGAGTGGGATTATGTGTCCAGGAAACTTCCGTGGGGACTCCTTTTGATTACAGGAGGATACTTCGCACTGGCAGAGGCTATCCAGGTAAGCAATACTTGCCTTCTTTCCATTACATTTAAGGTAGTATGCGCCTTGAAAGTGAAAGACTTAAACTTTTGCTCAAACTTTCCTCAACCAATATTTCAAACAATCCCTTAAATTTTGTTACAAGAGAATAAAATTACCGAAGATTTACCTATATTTTAAATTCAAAATGGCCGTCATCCATATGTGAACTCTATGAAGAAAAATAAAATTTTCGAGTTTCGAAAAACTAAGACGGTGAAAAGTATTCTTACACCAAGAGCTTTAAAATGAACCCCCACAAGTGGTAGATCAGAAAAGAATTGTAAAAGTTTGAGAGTCCGGATATCTGTCACCGAGGCGCGTCCTACCTTAAGAATCATTAAAATCGATTGTGCTGCGTAGATGAAGTCATAAGAACAAAACGTAACACACCTTTACTTTATCGGCCGTCCGTGACAGTAAGAGTAGCCCCAACGGTACCGGTACGTGCGGTTTTCTACCCAAGAGATGACAACACACAAAACAAAGACAATTCAGTAAACACTTTAAAAACAGCATCAAATCCCCCTTGCTCAAAACACCCTTAATCTATACTTACTACCACACTATCAGAAACACTGGGATCGGATTGGAAAAAGGACATGTCAGTAAGAGGGGCACTGATAACGATGTCTTCATTTCCTTTTCCAAAAGGATTCTGGTATTTCTGGTTCCATCGAGGAGTATTTCCGCTATTACTTCGCTGATCAAGAGAGCTGGGTTATTGTGTTAGCCTTGACTGTGGTATTGGCTGCTATGACAGAGCTCATTGGGAATATACCTGTGTGGATGGTGACGTTTCCAATACTTGCATCACTGGTAAGATGTAATATAGTAAGAAATTAATTTTCAAAATAACTTGAGAATGCATGACTTTTATCGAGCTCTCGCTTTAGCTTCCCGTCCACGCAAACTCACACACATACATACATACATACATACATACATACATACATACATACATACATACATACATACATACATACATACATACATGCATGCATGCATGCATGCATGCATGCATGCATGCATGCATGCATGCATGCATACATACATACATACATACATACATACATACATACATACATACATACATACATACATACATACATACATACATACATACATACACACACACACACACACACATACATACATACATACATACATACATACATACATAAGCTTAAATACATACAAGGATCTCCCTCTGTACACAGAAAATCCTGCTATGATATAATTTTCCAATCAAGAGTCTCATTCGGGGCTTTACTATTGATTACTCAGTCAGCCAATGAAAAATCAGGGTTAGGGCCTGTTTAGGTATAATACTGTCGGGCATTATTACAGTTGTTTCTATGTCATATTCGACACTATCTCAATGAAATTGTGTCTGAATCATTGAAGCAATATACCATAAATTTATTGACTGCACTCAATATGTACTTAGGCCAGAGGAAAGAAAAACCTTGGTACTATTCCTGGGATTTTTTGCAAAGCAACAGAGGCGGCGAGCGAATGCTTTCATTTTTCTTTTAAGAAATAGCTAAGTCTCCCACGAGTTACATTGTTACTGGTGACTTTGAATCTAGGTTTTACAAACTGTTCATAATGATAGGGATATTGCATATATAGGCAGCGTTGACAGAGCAAAGTCAGAGCATCTACGCATGCTCCCGGAAGGAAATAAAAAACCCTACAAATATGGAAAACAAAAAGTCTTAACAGTTGCAACAACGCAAATTTATATTTGTCACAGTAGGCTAAAGTAGAAGCGGCGATTTTGGGGAAAAACTTAATTATTCTTCCTAGCCTTGGTTAGCATCTCTTCACACAGTGTTACTTGTAAATTATGTTCTGCAATCCCTTCCTTCTCCTAGCCGAATGCAGGAATGTTTGCATGCACAAAATACATTCACATTTAAGCGTCAATATCTGCAAACTATTGGTTTACACTTTTTAATGCCTTTATCTTTTGCAGGCACGCGCCACATCAACGAATCCTTTGTTTTACGTCATACCGAGTGTCTTTGCTGTCAATCTTACTTTCATGCTACCGATCTCAGGAGTGCCGTTCATGTTGGTCTACACAGCTGGCGTTAAACTTGGTGACATAGTAGGTTACAAACTACACTTCAAGCAGTGATGGCATTCTAAATAGACCTTTTCCCGGTTATCCCACAATGCATTGCTGTGGCTGTGTCAAACACCGTTTACACATTCAAATCAACAAAAGCATGCTGATTTTGTATTGTACAATGGGTTGTTTTAAAAAAATGACACGAATGCCAAAAAATGCCTCGTGCATTTTGTATCCATCGACGACGAAAATATAAGTCAGGGTGTAACCTGCCGTAAAGTTCTATAAATAACATACACTGCGTATACCCTACAGCTCAAAAGTGCTATAAGTAACGTACGCTTTGTATACCCTAGCTCGCACTGCATCATGGAACCGGTAAAAGAACTATAAGACTTCAACCACTTCACAATTCTTATCGACATTTAGTGATTAACTACTCTCTTTGGAAAACAACCACAAACGATTCTGATTGACAATTTATAGCTAATGATAATTGAGGACCGTTCTTAAAGTGAAAGATAATGCAAAGGATTATTTGGTGTTGTTAAACAAATTTTGGGCCAATTGTTGTTAACCTATTGTTTGTCAATATGGCATTTAATGGTTGAAATAGTGATGCATCTTTGTTATACTAATTCACCTGTAACGGCGCTGTGTTACATGTTCCACATATATATGTTTTTATAACCACAATCTTTAGCTTACGCCACATTCTTCTCTTGAGTAGGCTTAATTGTGAAACCATGATGTACAGAGCTCTCAGTTCAAAGTCGGCGTAAAACCTGTCAATATGTCACGTGATCATGAAATTTCTGAACTGTTGTTATTTAATACATTTACAATTACGTAATTACTTACTCTTAATCACTTTTTTTCTTTCGACAGGTCAAGACTGGATGGGTAATGAACATCATATGCTTGTTTTTACTAAATCTATTCGTCAACACCTTCGGGTACATTATTTTCGATTTCGGCACAGTACCTTCCTGGGCCCTGCCTGACAATAGCACCGCGTCAATTCCATGATGACCCGTACTATGATACTAACTACACAACCGCCGTTCGGCAAAAATGCGACGACGTCTTTCAAACGAAAACGGTTAATCGTCAGTACCCATTCAGATGTTGAGCATACGGACGAGTATACATTCTGATTCCCTAGAGGTCTGCCTAGAACGCTGTCGTAGCTTGACAGCCGACATTAACTAGACTCACTCGACTCGGGAACACATTTCTGAAACTCTGCCAAATATTACTAACATTTCATTTCTTTGTTATCGCAAATTTTTTGTCGGCAGTGAGTAGCCAAAGATGGCATGAGAAAATTTACAGTAATTTCCTGACTTGCTCGACTTGCTTTTTGAGATGTATAATATGGAATTAAAAACAATCCTCTATCTTTTGCTGCTCATATTGCTCTATGAGAATGTCACCTTCAAAGAAGTAAGAATGCCATTCAGGTTGAGGTTTTTGTGTTTATCTTCTGCTTACTAAAATTCTGCCTTTAATTACATTCAAAGATATATGAGGACACAGTGACCTTACAAAAATGATATTGTAATTAACATTAAAGACAGGCTGTAGATTTACTCTATTTTGGCAGATTTTGTGGAGAAAGAAAGTAACTAGCATTATTACATGCCTCATGTATCGAACGTCACGTGCTTCACATAATTAAACGGTAAATTGTTGATGACGTTGCGAGCCGCATAGTCATCAATTGACTTAAAGTGAACCGAAACTATTTTCAACTTGCCAACTTCGGGATTTAACAAAGATCAAATTGAACGTTTTGTATAGGAAATACAGTTTTTACCAAATTATGAATGAACAATTTGACAAACCGCAAATATAACAGCGATTTAAATATATCAATGCGCCGGTCGATGATGGAAACTTTTCTACTTTTGGACAGATTTTCTCCTTACATGGAAATAAAGCATATGTTTGTCACTTTTATGTAAACCCAAAAATTTGGGGTGAAACTCTGTAAGAGACATGTAATAAAAACATTATTGATCAAACAAGGGACTATGTATCCTCGAGGCAGGAGACCATCTTTCCTCCTTACGCCGGACAAATTGTCATCTACCCTCGGGCACATGGTTCCATGTTTGGGTTATGATATATAAAACATTTATCTGCAACATAGCACAGGTAAACCATGTTTTTGAACACTTAGTTTTCAAATTTTAAATGGTTTCTCTTATCATATCTTTCATGAGATTTTCACCTTCAACACATCACGACGTCGTGCACAGGATTTTCACGCATTTCTACCATGCAAGTCAATTTCTTTGGCTGACTCTACGACCAGTGCTATGATGCTGATGTCATCGCCAAAATGACCAATCAGAAGCCTTTAATTTTATTTGATGGGTTCAAGCACTACGGTCATTTAATCTATGAAATATCTTTCTAAGTTTTCTTAAGCGTCTGTTTGAAATTCGAATTTATATATCAAAAGCCATAGAATGAATTTTCAACTTTTGGTCATCCGAGAATAAACTTGAAAAATTGTACTTATCCTACGCTAACGTTAAGAGCCCAGAGAACATCAGTTTAACATCTACGACGCTACTTTTTTGGATATTAGATTAATGACATAATTAAGTAGCCATCCCCCACCATAGCTGGGTACATGGGAAATTTGGAAAATTTGCAAATTTAATATAATGCCACAATTTAACATTTCTGGTATTGAACAATGTAATGTTGAATCATGATTATACATATATATATATATATATATATATATATATATATATATATATATATATATATATATATATATATATATATATATATATATATATATATATATATATATATGCATGAAACTTAAGTAACATATACCACTAGTATTACTTTGTATTTGAAGTAATTTGTGTTGTTATTTATAACGCTCTCCTTTTCGCATCGAGCACTGTCATTTCCAACGAACACTTTCGTATATATTATATATATATATATATATATATATATATATATATATATATATATATATATATATATATATATATATATATATATATATATATATATATATATAACGAAATACTGCCTTTTTTGTACTTTTCCGTGGGGGTGTTAAATACTATGTACGGTTTTGAGTGAACGATATGAATTGATTACAAAGAGTGACTTGGCGATCGTGCTGATGCAGAAGTAATAAACAACATTATCTTAGCTACATAACATCTTGGTTGTCTATGTCTGGTTTCTACAACAGTATCCTTCTAGGTGATCCGCACAAACTCAGTTAATGTTTGGTGTTTCGCTTACACTGATGCACGTATGTTTGTCGCTGCTGTTTCCCCGCTGTATCGCCCTCTACTTGTTGCCTGGACATGGGACCACTACATGGAGCGAACGACTTGTGTCTAAATCTAGAGAATCCCTGCCTGCAGAGGGGGGTATTGCTATTATATCAGTGTTTGTTTTTCTGGTGTTTAAAATGTGTCTTTCAAGTTCTCAGCGATTTAAGCACCCAAAAATCAGGAAGTATAGTTGAAAGTAGAATCAAATTTGAGTGACTGTAGTGAAATTGAAATGCGAAAAGATATAAGTGGCACTCGTATACTTGAAGTGGCGCAGACGATAAAAAGTGACGACGATATAGCGACTGTGTCGCGCACGCTTAATGTTCAGATAAGGCAAATGTTTACACTGCTCCTCCCACAGTCTTGTATTTAATCGTTTTCCTGCTGTCCGAAAGCTCTATGGCTCGGCATCAACCATCTATCCTAGTTGAGAGACCCGTTAAATACTAGTAGCACTTGTGTACAACCATTTTATCAGAGCCGGCACAAGCTCTCATCGGATCAGAACGACATTGACATACTTGTCACATTGATATATATTAGTGTGTAATAAACCGACCTCAAAATGCCCTGAGTTTTCAAATTTTCTTTGAATAAGACCCAGAAAAGACTGAAAAAGCGTATAACACTGTCCATAAGTGTCGAAAGTGGCATGTAAATTCAAACGTGTTAGCATCATTTTAGGTTTCCTGCCATTTTCAAAAACTAATGTGACAGAGATAAAAAAAGATTACAACAACAAAATGTTGGCCATCATGTGTTGTGCATTCAAGTAAATGCCATCAGTTTTGTTTCTTTTATGATCATAATCATTATGTGTATGTGCAGGAAATACTACATTTTTTGTACTTTTCCGTGGGGGTGTCATTTTATGAGCGCGGCACTCGTTTAGTATTTAACCTGTTAAAACATGTAGGCATGGTCCAAATCAGCGAGCAGTGATACTTCTATACATTTCTCTCAGTAAGCACATTTGCACAAACCAACTTTGGTTTGAAAAAAGAATCATGAAAATGAAGCTTAGAATTCGCAGCTATTGGGGCTGTAATCAAAAACTTTGTTTCCCTTATTCAAAATAAACCTACACGGAAAATCATGTACCAGCAACCATGCACGCTCTGCAATTACATCATATTTTGATGGCAAAATTTCAGCAATCTGACCAGTCAAGACGTGAGCATAACAGCGCTACATTCACAATATAGCAGAGTTGGAACTCGCGCGAGCTTCCTATCAGGGAAAAATAGCCTTTGGAACGTTCCAAGCCATAATTTCAATATGCTGTTATATTATAACAGCGATAAGCCTCGTCGACATTGGGAATACCACTCGGTTTGACCACTTGACAATGGAAATACCATAGGTTAACTGTGAGTTACGCAGGATATTAACAGACACCTAAACACTGAGTACGTATACCGTATTTTTGTACCGTATGAAATAGACACATACCAAATTGGCACGGCATTCTCAAAAGTGTCATCTGGCTATTAAAGCAGTGAACTTCAAGATACTTTATTTTACTGAAACTGGTTATTTTGAAAAGTGGTCAATTATGAATAACAAACGTCGACATGTAAATTCAGTAGCTCGCATGATCACTCCAAGAGTTGTATTGATTTGTGATTGGGTGAATTCTTTTATTTCTGATCCACGTCTGTTGTTTAATTGAAACCATGGCTATCAAGTATCGTTTAAAATCCCACATCACGCTTCGAACACACCATCCCAAGGCAGACAGACATCGCAGCGACCGAGACTTACATCAATACGCAACTTTAGGCACCGGAGAAGAAGCAGAATTATAAACAGAATTAATAAACAAGAAAGTGTCTTGGGCGGGGTGCACCTGTAAGCTTGTATTCGATGGAATGAAGTAAATTGCAACAGACTTTACATGTCCTTGTGAGCCTCTTCTAAAGCAAACATCCCGAAAAGACTACTCATTTCAAGTTGAAGGAAGCTAAATCTCAAAAGGAAATAAAAAAAACATTGCCTGACGGAGATAATTCAATAGAGGAAGCACTAAAATTAAGGAAGAGATATTAAACCATGAGCGGACGATTTTACTTCGGAGTTTGAATTCAATCAAAATGTCAGAGAAAGTTTAATTTTTATTTTCGACATTATGACGCGTTGACTCACTTACTGTGATAAGATTTCACGGTGTCATGATCATGCGTTACGTCAGTGTGACAGTAGTGTCTGTGAAAGTGAAACTGAAGTGCATTCATTCATTCATTATTATAGAGAAAAGTCTTTATAATTCTGCTTTCAACGTGTCTGCACAGTTTGTGATAGCGCCCTCCTGCAGGTCTGTGATCACCACGTCAGTACAGTATAACATCAGCATGAACAAGTTCGCGGTACACGGTACATTCCTATCAGAGTGCCGCTAGCTATTATGACCAATGTCAAGAAATTCATTCCTACAAATAACTCATAAAAGGGGAATAGTTTTGGTCTGTCTTCTTTCAATATGGTTTCTGTCTTGTAGCACTATCCGACCCCTTGTTGCCAGGTGTTGCAGAGCGACCTCGATCTCTACCAAAGGTTAAAGCAAACCAATGTTGACTCTGTATCGGATTGGTGTGTCCGGTGACCCACCACTCTTACTGAATTCGTGTGGGCACTTGTATTAGGGGTTGGTTCAGATTGTCGCAGAAGCTCCAAATAGCGAAATCGTTCAAGTCGGTGGGATGAGTAGTTTTTTTCAAGAAGAACAACACCGTCGCTATCGTTTTTGTTTTATTAAACCCAGAAACTGCACACCGGATCACATGCACTACAGTTGTTTATGAGATATTCATCTGTAAGCGGTTACTCACCTGAGTTAACTTACAATGCTACATAGGACTGTAACTATATACTCTGTCAGTTGGGTAGATTCTATGACGTTAGCTTGCGACTACACAAGGCTTTAGAGCGTTCAGGACACGCAACCATACTGCAAAAGTGAAGTGTTATCGGAGCGCTAACGCTTCTTTCATCGACAACTAACACTTCTTTCATCGACATGTGAGTTGAACTACTGTTTCGGAGCGACATAAATATGCTCTGACCTTACCTCATTGTCCTTCGGAGGCATTCCTGTTTGTTGACCCTGCGTGACAATCTGGGGAAACCGAGTCACTAATAAATACCTTTCAGGAGTTGCGGTCTTTGTTCAACAACAGTAAAAAAACACACAACATTCAAAAGAAAGAAAGATGATCGCATACGCTGAACTAAATTCGTCAAACTTTACTGACTCATTTTAAAAATGTCTGTTTCTTTCGCAGAAAAGCTTGCGAATGTCACTTCACAATTAATGTGATAGTGTTTCATAGGTAGTCATGCACAAGTCACCTGAAACATTGTGACGTAAAGCACACTGTGAAAAAAAACCCCAGCGAAATTGGCTAGTGTGCAGCTGAGTGCCACACATGATTGCTTTCAATGCATATATTTGCATAGTCACCCACAATCCCCTATTGGTACTGGGCAGTTTCCTCTCGAATGCGACACAAACTTCTCGGTTCACAATAAGTTTGTCAGTGTTCATACAAGTGTCCGCCACATACTAAGAAGGCAGTCGGCGTACGTAGCGTTACAAAGGAAGTGAAAATGGTGCAAAACCGTACTTGTCGACTGTTGCTCGTCAACAGGGATTTACTCATAACACTCCTGACACCACTGCTACTGTCACCGATTCCTATCGTGTACAAGACCGCTGTAAGTATATTCTGGCAATTCTATTATCCAACTCCTTACGTGTTTACGTCAGAGACCCTGTGTAAGGGAGCTTTATTTATCATGAGGAGCGATGGACCAAGGGAATACATACATACGTACGTACGTAAATAGATACATAGATACATACATAGATACATAGATACATACATCGATAGATAGATAGATAGATAGATATATAGATAGATAGATAGATAGATAGATTGATTGATAGATAGATAGATACATATATACATACATAGATACATACAAACATACATACATACATACATACATACATACATACATACATACATACATACATACATACATACATACATACAGATACATAGATACATACATACATACATACATACATACATACATACATACATACATACATACATACACCACACACACACACACACACATACATACATACATACATACATACATACATACATACATACATACATACATACATACATACATACATACATACATACATACATACATACATACATACATACATACATACATGTGATATATGTGCATTCAAACACACCACAAGTTTGAGGTAATAAAGGTTACATACATACGTACGTACATGCGTACACACATGTATGAAGTTGGCCGTTATGCATGAATAATTTGCAATATAAATGTACTGGACTGGAGCGGGATAAGTGAAAGTGCATATGTGTGCGAGACGTTTTTGTCAAAGTTAATAATGTCAATTTTCAACCATGTAAAACTAGCGAAACTAGCGCATTTATGACAACTGATATGATAATAGTATTTCACCAAAAGATGTCATCTGGGTTGGATACATGGGCGTCTATGGGGCACAAGTTAAACTATCTGTATCTGTGTATTTATATAGGCTTGATTTTTACATGAATGTATTTGATTAGGCTAGGGTTGTTAGAAATAAATATATGTTCTACAAATATGACATTGAAATTTAACCCAAAAATGCCAGGTCACTGTGCGTAGGCGTCTATTGAGAAAAATTATAATTTTTGTTCCCCAAATGTAATCTAGTTTTAGCTGTTCACTTATTTATGCTATGTTATTGACATAAATGTACTTGACTGGATCATCGAGGGTAGAAGTGCATATATAAAAGTTATAATATTAGAATTTCAATAAAAATTTCAGTCTGCTATACGTGGGAGTGCGAAGGGCATATATACACACATATTTTAACAGAAGGCATGTGTTCGATATGGGTTAATCATTACGAGTATTATCTTTTCGGTGACAGTAAGAATTAATGTGTCGTACGTGCAAATAATAAGGCCACAAACAAACGGGTATGATCATATGGCAAAGATGGAATCTTCTGGCAAGGTCATACACGAATCTCAAGCATTGAAATTTGGAATGGGGGAAGGTAATATTTCATAATTTTGAAAAGGGGTAGGGTCGCATTTTAGATTGGGTATTTATGAGAGAAACTCAAATTTTAATTGATGGAACTCGCCTGATTTCCTCTGGCCCACCCCTTGTAATAAATGAAAACTAGTTGTTGTATCACGCAGTCACTCATGACAGTCACTTGAAAGCCATACACCATATTTTTATTTTCTCATGCATTTCAATATGTAGAGTCCAAACATAGTTTTATGACTTGCTGAAAATCAGGTATTTTATCTGTAGCGACAACGTTTAGTACTTTAACGCCATTACAGCGGCCTGGCCATATTACAAAATCATCAAACAGAAGAGCAATATCGATTAAAACTATCTGGCCTAAGCCGTGGTTTAGCAATGTAGTAAACAAGTTTGTGCTGATCTTACTCACAGTATTCAATGAAAAACAGAGCACTTAGCTGTAAGCCTGTAAGTTAGTTTTCCCACACTCATGAAAGGAAATGGTCTCACAGTGTCTCTAGGCTATAGACAATAGACAAACTCCGTAGTCTAAGAAATTTTAAATCGGTACCGACCATTGTCGGTAACTGAGAGCCTCTGCATTAGTAACATTAGTTCTTCGGGAACCCGATTTGATCTCTACAAATTGACAAAACGTAATCGTACGTGACATTTCATGACATATATTGTGCTATTGTGTACACTGAAGTAAGACATAGACCCTTTCTCGAGGGTCTATAAGACAAACTTCCGTCATTTTGAATCAAATGACATTTACGATAGGACATTCATTCGTTGGGGGTCAAGGCCTTATCGAGAGAAAGAAAGAGCAACCTGCCTTTGTCAGACTTCGTTGCCCGTTTTTAAATGTGATTGGTTCGGGTCACTTGTTCGCCACGGCTTCCAAAGGGTAAAACTGTCTGACAGGTCTACCGTGCCTTCAACGCAACTAGCTGTTTAAATTTTTGGTTAAGTTTCATGACCGTTCCCCGCAAATGCGGTAATGTCTATGGCTGGGTTCAAGGTCCTTACACGTGGTTGAAAATCTTGAACTAATTGCTATCGAATCGGACTGAAATTGATTTTATAACTTGATCTGAAAAAAGTTAGCCTGGGACGTGTTGAACAGGTTGAACCTATCGGACTACACAAGCTGTTGTCTTGATAATAGAGTGCTATATGTAAATGAAACAAGGATTTGTTTACTAGAAGAACAAAGAACAGAGTGTGTTCTTCCTCAGTTTCAAAATGTCCCTCACACTGACGGAGAGACCCAAGAGTGAGAAGCAAAATGGAACAAAGCATGAGTTAAACATGACAACTTTTGATAACATTTGATGATTTGATGAGAAGAGAGGCTGATGCACATAGACAAACACACAGACAGAAATCAGTACAAATTCTGCAAACATCAATACTTATAGTATCCTTACCCCTACGGTATACTTCAAAAGTTGGGTAAGATTGAAAAATTATGAAAACGCATATAATTCAATGAAAACTCTATGACACTGATATCGAAATTTTTCATATGGTTAATTCTTGGTCTGTTTCTCAATTCTTGAGATACACGCAGAAGACGATATCATTGCATCGAACCTGGCACTGTAAACCTCAGTTTACAGTACAACAAAAGATTACATGTATCGACAATATTTCAGTCAATGGTTGAATTTCATAAAGATTTATAAGCTTTTGCTTGGTTTGCAACGAAACATTTTCCGCTGACCATGGAGGTGAAAGAATTAAAGAGTTGCAAAGTGGAAGAAAACTAAAAATTACCACGCCTTCAATACTAAACTTCTGCACACTGTTATGGGTTCAACCATAGACGGTAGACAGTATGTTTCTCTACTGGCTATGGTTCAACAAGCATAGTATTTGTGGCGTGACACTCAAACCAGCCTACCCTATTAATTAAAGACAACAACAAATAAAAGCACGCCACACTGATCAAACAAGGTCAGAACCATTGTAGATTTTTGCAAATGGTATGTCCGCGTTAGTGTGTTTAGCTTGTAAGGTACTGATAAAGTGCGCAGTCTGCCGCGTGTTAACCGTAGCTTAAATGTAAATTGCCGGATATTAAAACTACATTATATTTGTGGTATGCACACAGGCTTCAAAATGTCTCTACATGTTCCTTGTAATGTTGGTGTATATTCTAACAGAAGCTATACCCCTCGCAATGATCGGTTTGTTACCGGCTGCGACTTTCCCACTCCTAGGTAAGGAATGATAAATTGTTTTTGGTACGTTAGGACTTCTTTCTAGTAGATACCGCGGACCGTGTGCAAACTTACAAGGAAGGCTAGCTGTATGTGTGAATGACCAAAGTTTATATTGACTTTACTCATAGCATGTTACTGTTGGATGTGCAATTTCATATTACTGACAAAACAGCCTTGGCAATTATGACAACAGAAGGCCAAACTCTACGAAATAATCACATTTCGCTCAATCTATTGCATCATTCTCCACAGAAGATTTTCATGCATAGCTTGTATGTCCTTACCTAACGCAGGGCTCATGGATGCAGCCACACTTGGCAAGGCTTACTTCACCGACCAAATCTTGTTCGTCATCGGAGTCTTGACTATTTCGACAGCGGTTGAACGTACAGATCTGCACAAGAGAATTGTTCTGCGTAGCCTGTTGGTATTCGGATCAAGTCCGTATGGGTATGGGATGAGCGCTTTTGTTAAATAACATCTACGATTAAACTAGTATCGTGCCCGATTGGCTAGTATCTGTCTGTCTGTCTCTGTCTGTCTGTCTGTCTTGTCTGTCTGTCTGTCTGTATATATGTATGTATGTATGTATGTATGTATGTATGTATGTATGTATGTATGTATGTATGTATGTATGTATGTATGTATGTATGTATGTATGTATGTATGTATGTATGTATGTATGTATGTATGTATGTATGTATGTATGTATGTATGTATGTATGTATGTATGTATGTAATGTATGTATGCATGTATGTATGTATGTGTGTATGTATGTAAAAATTGAGATGTAAAATCACTGAAATGGGTCATCTTGGCTAAAACATTATCAACTGTCACTTAGAACTTAAAGGCCACCGTACTCAGTGTACGCATACTTTTTTATTTTCATTTCTTTGCAGAATTCTCTTTGGTATCTTTTTAATCAGTGGATTCTTGTCGATGTGGCTACCAAACACAGCGATGGTTAGCATGATGATGCCAATTGGAGTAGCCTTGGGAGAACAGCTAGATCGTCAACTCGGCCGACCGTTCAGGACAAGCAAGTTAACAGGATATACAAATGCACAGTATCAGGGTGAAGGGACTGAGGTAAACGTTATAATATGACTCGAAGATTATGAGAGTCAGAGATAATAAAATAACGGACGGATTCATGGAGGCACCGACGTTTGTTGACCACTTGATCAATAAAAAGACGTCTGAAAACATACATACTGGTACATATGTACACACATATACATATACACAACACTCACGTACTAAGTACGCAGGTAGTACATAATAACGACCTACCCACCTTTCAACCTCTCTATTTACTTACATGTATATATTTCTGACGCACGGTGTGTTTTAAACTTATTGATTAAATGACATATACAAAGTGTTTTTCTGCCCTTATGTAACGCGAATAAGATGTTATTGTACTTTTTTAACACAGGATACAGAGCCTGAGGTGAAGGAACTCGGAGATGTTAAAAAAGACCCAGCCGTCTTCGCTACCGGAAGTTCCGTCAATATTCTAAAGTTAATATTCCCTTTTGAAAGTTTGTTCCCGTATAAAACCGGGTCAGACAGTCAACTCGGCCTAAAGCTAACCCTGCAAAAAGTCAATGCTGCCGAAAACAAACTCGTCCTAAACCTGACCGGGTCTAAAGCAAACCTAATAAGCAAATATCTGCTCGACCCATACTCGTCTACGGAGAGTTTGCTCCTTAAACCCGTGAACAATGATCACAAAGTACGGATTTTCTATCATTAGGATTTAGTTTGAAAATGTTAAAGAATGATATTATATTTGTACATTACTTATCTGGCATTGGAAAATTCAACCCTCTGATCATGGCATTAGTATGAAAATTTGATAACCTACCAAACATACCGATTGCTACAAATTGATAGTCAGCGTTTCCACAATGACGAGCAGTTGCTTACATTTATATTTGTGTTTGTTTGTTTGTTTGTGTGTGTGTGTAAATATAGACCAAAAGTCGCCAATCAGTGAATCTTGAGATGCATATTACCGATATGGTTGGAGGTAAATGTTATAATATGACAGAACCCAACAATATTATAGGGTTATTCACAAAATACGGCCCTGTATGGACGAGGGCTCAGTGAGTGACGTATTGGATGAGCCGTAGGCGAGTCCAATACGTCACTCACTGAGCCCGAGTCCATACAGGGCCGTATTTTGTGTATTATTATACACCTCCCTCCATTAATCGTCCGTATAAACTAATTCTGTGGTAAATTTTGAGGGATGCGGCACGCGCGATATGAGTGGAACGCAAGCGATTGTTGAAATAAAATTGCTACAGGCGCGTCGCGCGTCTCCCGTATTCGGGACTCCGCGTACTATACAAAATACGGAAAGTTATTGGACGGTCAAACTCCCATAGGTTACGGCAGTAGGTGTATAATAATGCATAATAATAATACTGCATGATCCAAAGTAAACTTAAAGGACTACACATAAAAATCATAACACAATCCTGCTGGGGACGTCATTGATGAAGAAAACGATCAGTTACCATTGCAATTCTTTTTGATATTTTCCATCAGAATATAACAAAAAGTATGTATCTTTTCCAACAATTCAAAGCATGTGCATTATATCTTGCTAGTATAAATGACAACTCGATAAAAAACTGACATGAATTGGCATATTGCTTATTCCTAACGACGGATGGCTGAGTTTCCACAAAATCAAACCCACATATATAGACTACCTCTTTGTTTGTCTGAAATAAGCTAACGCAAATATAGCGCTTGTCAACAGTTTTCTATGAATTTAGTTTCGGCTGACAAATTTAATGCGTTTCCTTTCAAAGCTTCCACGTTCTCAGAAGTTTCCTTGCAGCAATATCGTTGCTGTCGAACATCTTCTATGGCTTGGAAGTTTCTTATCGGCGATAACTTCTTGGCTTGTCCGGTGTCGTGTGTGCCAGAGCGGACAATTTCTTGCTGATGTATGGCGAAACAGAAATACAAATGGTGCCGGCAGTGAAAAACGACACGTTATGAAAATGTGCGTTCCGACAGAGTTGATTTTAGGCAGAATGGCTTTTAGCCGAGTTGACTAGACCCCTACAGAATGTACCTACCGTTTGTGAGACTTCTCATTTTGTTGCAATAGTAATAGTTAAGATATGTAGAAATTCGAAAATGCCACGTGTCGATGTCAGATAGGCCGGTTTAGCTATTTGATAATATTCATAATGTACCTCAGAGCGTCGTCAATCTAGCAGATTAAGTTACAATTAGGAGCGAGCAAATAGTATCGGTTGAGCACTATGAGATTGAGAGGTTTCTCAACAGGCAGCGTGACTGATATAAGATAGCTGAGATGGAAACAAGCAGAGGAATTATGAATTGTTATATTGCAACCGGTAGTAAAATTTCTGTCTCATAGATACGAAATAAGTTCTATTCCGAGTTAAAAGTTTGTGATAATTTGACACCATTTTAAAATGTAAACATTTTGTCGAACTCGACCCCCCCCCCTTTTACAGGCAGATTTGTTACTCCAAAATACCAAAATCCGATACCTTGAAGTTCGTGATATGAAATTAAATAACCCATTGACAAACTAAAAACGTTAAACATACCTTACAGGGATTTCGATGCCACAGAAGAAGATAATGACAACGGCACTGATGGAAATGATGTGAATAAGAAATCTGCCTTAACCAGGTGTCTGTTACTGAGCATAGCATATGGTAATACCATCGGAGGTTCAGCGACAATGATAGGAACTATAGTACCTATCATTGCCAATGCGCAGTTAATGAGGTAGGTAGGTCAGTACTATATGTATAAGACATACATATGCGTGTACGTGCACACACATACTTGTAGTAAATGTATGTATGTATGTATGTATGTATGTATGTATGTATGTATGTATGTATGTATGTATGTATGTATGTATGTATGTATGTATGTATGTATGTATGTATGTATGTATGTATGTATGTATGTATGTATGTATGTATGTATGAATGTATGCATGTATGTATGTATGTATGTATGTATGTATGTATGCATGCATGCATGCATGCATGCATGCATGCATGCATGTATGTATGTATGTATGTATGTATGTATGTATGTATGTATGTATGTATGTATGTATGTATGTATGTATGTATGCATGTATGTATGTAGTGAGAGGGGGCAGAAACGACGATCAAAAAAATGGTGACCACGAAGGTGTGCCCGTAAAGTGAAAAAGCAAATTACTCACATGCAACTTGATTAACTGCAGTGAAATACATACTAAACTGAGAACATAGACTGAAAATCTAATCTCAACTATACCAACTACAGTAATAAACTGGATTATATTTGCTTTTCTTTCCCTGTTTAGGATTTACGGCCCAAGCAGTGTAGTAGAATTCGATTTATGGATCCAGTTCGGCTTTCCCCTACAGCTGGCCTCCTTACTGTGCGCCTATGTCTGGATGGCGTTTATCATGAGTCGAAAGATGAAGAAAATGAGGTGAGGCTACGGATAATTACAATTTTAATGCCACTTTAGTTAACTATAAGAATTTATTAAACATATTATATGAAAATGTTATTAATAATAGGCAACAATGTAACAATAATCATAAACTGCCAATGCACTTTGCAAAAGTAAAAATATTGAGCTTGGATTTCTAGCACTTGAAGTTGCATTCTTTACAACGGAGTTGGGTACTCGAACTTTTGTGAAGATGAAAGCGGTTGCGTCATGTCAGAAACAATCACACTGTCAAGTTGATCCTAATACAGTACGTTTTTTTTGCTCTGTATATCCCACAACGCCCCTTTGCTTTTGAAATCAAATTAAATATAAATATATTATATACATATATATAATATAATATATATACATATACATATATACATACATACATACATATATATAATATATATATATATATATATATATATATATATATATATATATATGTATGTATGTATTTATTTATTTATTTATTTATTTGCTTGAGTAAGTACTTTATAGGACTGCGCATTAGGTTGTAACCATCACTGATGAAATAGATTACAGCACAATTGAATAAATTGAAACAAGTTGAACAAATCCTGTGGAAAGATTTATAACAAGGTTAAAACCTTGATTGATACCCGGTAGAATACAGTGACATCCCAGGCAGAAATATACAGAGAGAGAGAGAGAGAGAGAGAGAGAGAGAGAGAGAGAGAGAGAGAGAGAGAGAGAGAGAGAGAGAGAGAGAGAGAGAGAGAGAGAGGAGAGAGAGAGAGAGACAGAGAGAGAGACAGACAGAGAGAGAGAGAGAGAGAGAGAGAGAGAGAGAGAGAGAGAGAGAGAGAGAGAGAGATGAGTCACAATACATGCTATTATAAGCATTGGTTTTCTTCTGCCAGTAAGTCAAAGGAAACTAAGGGCAAAAAGGTTGTTTTTGAGAATGTCCCAGCACAACAAGGTCTGAACTTTGTCCATATATCAACATGAAAATGGTAGAACATGAAGATGGAGCGAAGACGCTTGTTTTTATCATCAGAATCACTATAGTTGCTTGTTTTCATGGGCCATCTCAGGTACTCAGCTCTTCCAGCAGATCCTCGCTCACAGAGCATAGCTGTTGTATTTGTCTGATGCATATGTGCCTTCAATGGCTTGACCAGCGCAAGGCAAAAAGAAGCTGAGCAGTAAAACTACACTGTCTACGCCAACCCAGGGGCCTAAGCTACACCCTGTTAATTTGATAAATTCTCGATTGCATTTGAACCAACAACGTACAACAGCTATTCCCAAAACGAAGATGGCAGTCAAAGACACCGGGCGAAATGCCCATTCTTAATATGACATACTATGCTGCTATGCTCACTCCTGTTATAAGACCAGCAAGTCTGCAGATAAAATTTGAGGATGCTCTGAGGTAATGATAACTGCCATTGAGGACAGGGGAAATGCCCAGGTTGGATGAAAAAGGCCTGAGCCAGTAAACGTCAACTGATCTCAAATTATGATTTTCTTCAGGAAAAGTAGAGGAGATAGCAGTTCCGTTGAAAGTGCTGCTCCCAGAAGAATGAACCCAACAAGTCGACCAACACAAAAGATCATGTAAAAGTTTACATAAGGCGAGAATATGCAAAGTTGGGAGATTTAAAGTAAGTAGATTTGTACTTGGGTGCACATAAAATGTTTATGAAGACATGGATTGGCCACAAGTCCTTTAAGAATTATCTTATTTTGCTTCTGAAAATATCGTTATGTAAACAAAATGGTTTTGCATATCTAAAGAGTTCTAGATCCTTTGTATCAGAATAGCGTGCTTTCATTCGGGAGAAATGTGCAAAGGCAGTCACTCTACCTTTACTTAATTATGCCGTATTTACTTATTTATGAATATGACGATTTATCTCTGATGCAGGTGGTCAGAAGCTGTTACCATCTTTCTCGTACTGTCATACGTTGTACTGTTATTTTTTGGTGACCTGAAATTCATGAAAGGATGGAAGACGCTTTTCCCAAAAGGGTATGTTGTCAATAGTAGAATAACTAGAATAACTGCCACATAGAGCATTTTGCGATTTTCAAGGTCGTCTTATCGATCCTGGAAACAAAATCAGTATGCTTTTGATAGAATCATAGACCCTCGAGAAAAACTCGAGTGTCTATGATAGAATCGCAGTTGCAAAGTAAAACACAAGTCATCGAAATCGCTGGGCTGCATAACTAACTGTTTCATCGTTTGTAAAAGCATGGGAATGTAACCGTTTTAAATGATAATGATAATTATTGTTACTTTTACTGTCTACTTGATTCAAAGAATTGATAAGGCGGGTATCCTAGTACTCTTTGTCCCTACTGCTACTTCTACCACTGCTATTGGCATCGTGAAATGAAGCTAACGTAACGTAACGCATTGCTTTATGATCGCATCTATATCGTCATCTGGAAATGTTTAAATAGCAAGCATTGATGAATGAACAATTTAGATTGCAAAAACCCACCAGCAGAGATCAAAACAATTGGTATCTGAGAGCAAAATGTTAACAATTGGTACAGTCTGTATTTGCGTATGCAACTAATGCTCTTGCTTTCTCTTGCAGATATACAAGTAATACATGCATAACATGTGGAATAGCAATGCTTTTCTTCATCATCCAAGAAGAGAAGCCAAACTGTCGTACCCCTAGTAAGTCAAGATGGATCTGAAATTTAACAACTCTTTGCCTCTGGCCAATTGGTAAAAGTGTTTCTGGTACCTGTTCTACTGAGTTTTATTTTTCTGAGCTCTTGAGCAAATTTCCTTAGATCAGATCAAGGAAAGACTTAGTCCTACAGATATATCAGCAGTTAATGCATTAAAAGCAGGACAGACATGTGTTCAATGCCCCAGGATTTGACAGTTGTTCGAGAAGGGACAGGTGTCACCATATTGCTGCAAGCTTATATTTCTGTAAGCTTCGAATCACGTAAATTTATCTGCAAAAGCAAACTGGTGTTTTGAGTTTCCCTCAGTATTTCTTCTCCTTTCTCAAGATCTAATTTTCCATCCGTAATAGCCCTATAGGGATTTAAATGACACACAATTGCCTTGTTGTTGGTAGGTAGTACACGGAAACCAAAAACCGTGCTGACGTGGGATTATGTGTCCAGGAAACTTCCGTGGGGACTCCTTTTGATTACAGGTGGATACTTCGCACTGGCAGAGGCTATCCAGGTAAGCGATACTAGCCATAGTTTTGCTGTATTTACAATCATGAAATCAATCAGTGGCAACAATGATGAAGCTTTAACGATGATTACAGTCTGCATATTGTCAAACACAATTGGAGAGGCGAGAGACGCTCTTCTGTTTAAGATGAAATATTTAAGGTAGTATGCGCCTCGAAAATGAAAGACTTAAACTTTTGCTCAAACTTTCCTCAAGGAATCAGGAATGAAAATTTGGGGTCAACGTGCAAATTTTGGTACTAGAGAAACAAATTACCCACGATTTACCAATATCTGATATTCAAAATGGCCGCCCCCAGTGTTACGCTAACTCTATGGAGAAAAAATACAATTTTCGATTTTCAAAAAACTAAGACTGTCAAAAGTTTTTTACACCAAGAGCTTTGAAATGAATCCCCACAAGTGGTTGATCAGAAAAATTCCGAGAGACACAATGGATATTTATTTTACTGCGGCAGTTCTGTTCCAGGCACCCTAAACCTGTAAGTACCACCACACTATCAGAAACTTTTGGAGGTTGGATATGGGCACATGACTGATAGCAATGTGTTTATTTTTTTATTTTAAAGAATTCTGGCATTTCTAAAGCCATCGATGAGTATTTCCAAGACCGCGTCGCCGACCAAGAGCCCTGGGTTATTGTGTTGGTTTTGACCGTGGTATTGGCCATTACAACGGAGCTAATGGGGAACATACAGGTTGTCATAGTGATGATGCCAATACTTGCGTCGCTGGTAAGTAATTTACAAATTTATTGTACATTTATGACATCCACTAATACGTCCCCTTTAAATACGCTGATGAATCCATGCACAATAAAATTATGTACTTAATTTCTGATATGCCAACAATAGCGTTGATCGCGATTTCAGGTTTGTAACTAAATATAACTGTACGCGCGCGACATCGGACATCGCTGCCTGAAATTCGGACAAAAGTTTGTTGCTGCATGCACGGCTAGTTGTTGCAGCTTGTAGTCTGAGCCATAAATTCTTGTGAGTTGTAGTGCCCAGTGTAACACTAGCAGGTTTCTCTCGGAAAATGCGGACAATCCGACATATATATTTAGTTTTGCATCAATGAAAGAAAAAATGACGTCATTTGCGATCAGCGCTATTCATATAAATTCTGTCATTAATTATTTAATAATCACTTTTAGTTTCCATTATTGTGTGTATCTTTGTTTGAGAGGAAAGAGTGACATAACCGTTTTAGCTACTTTAGACTATAGTCTATAGAAGCTATTGGGATGGGTATCCGTCCGGCGTCAGTCTGTATGTATGTATGTATGTATGTATGTATGTCCGTTTGTGAGGCGTCCGTCCACTCAAATATCTTGAGAACCGCAGTACTTACTGATTGATATTCGCTGTGTAGATGAAAAATATGATTTTGAGAAACTAGTTTTTTAATTTTTTGATATTGTTGAAAATAGGCAAATTAATGCCAAAAAAGGTGTTTTTGGTAAAAAATCTTCTTCTTCATAACCGCTGGTCAGACAGCTTTGTTATTTGGTATACAGGTCGCTAGGGGTAACCCAACTCAGATTTGTTCAAATTGTGATGAAATATGCAAATGTGTATTTTAAGGAATTTTTTTGTCATTTTGGTCAAAATTTGACTTACATTGTATGTAATTCTTGTACTGTATAAACCCTATCAATTCACCCAGGAAAAATAATTATGATTTTAAATAATTGAATTAATTAGGAAATCATCAAAGCCAAAATAATTTTAGTGTAGAATTATCAGAAAGTTCAACTTTTTTGACAGTTCATAGTGAAATGCTTACCATCTTGGAGGATTAAAACATGTAAAGGCAACTTTCCTGAATCCCAACTTTGACATATTCTGAACCGCCATTTATTGTGCCCTGTATGTTATCTAAAAGAAATTGCTAAAAATAGTCAATAGTCAATAGAGATAGAGATAGAGAAAGTTCTAATTTCCATTTGTGGTTGACTTGGTAAGGATAAAATAAATTACTTTTTGAGGAAAAAAATAGAGTGGTCAATTAAAAGAGTGGTCAAAGTGATAGGGTTTTTATGGTAAAGCTGGGCTGTAAGATTCCTCATGTGCTATTTATAGCAATTATGCAATCTGTGTAAACAGTGCAATGAAAGTTACATGATTCCTTATAATGCTTTTGATGACCTTGAACTTCTTAAGTTTCAAACATTTGTCTCTTCAGTGTGCTTTCTCTGAGTATGTACAGTCTCAGCTTATTCAACAGAACTCACTTACAATGTTAATCAACGATATCCACCTTCTTCATCAATACATGTGTCACAAAATGTTATTCTCTATATAACACAGCAGAGCTCTGTCAACTGTTGAGTTGCTTGTTCTTTCAAAACCGCTGGTCAGACAGCTTTAATATTTGGTTTACAAGTCCCTAGGATGACCTAAGTGAGATAATTCATACAGTCAGGAAATACTTAATTTTGTATCCATGTCTATAGTAGCTTCAGGGACTTTGGCCCTATGTTTAACTTTTAGAGCAGTTATAATGATAAATACATTTTATCGTGTGTGGCTAATAAATTCCCTGTATATCGGTCATAAATGGGACGTTTCACAAACCCTCCCATTCCGCAGCATGACCACTGACTTGCTTGGGTCAAAGTGCATACAGGTGTCATGCCACGGCGATTTGTCATACTTGTGCATCAAAGCCTTCAAATTCAATGTTGGTTTCCACTTTTAAAAAGTAGTTATCGTCTCTTGCAGGCAAGTGCAACGTCGATGAATCCCCTGTACTACATAATACCCAGCGTCTTCTCCGCAAATCTTACCTTCATGCTCCCGATCTCAGGGATGCCGTTCATGTTGGCCTACACGGCTGGCGTTAGGATGGGTGACATGGTAGGTGCCAAGCCACGCTCCAGGCAGTGATGGCATTCTGTCAATACCTGAAACCTGGCGATTTGTACGACTATTACTATTATATGAAGTTTGAAATGATGACTGTGAAATGGTGACTATGAAATTTCTGACCCGCTCTCGATAACCTAATTATTCATTTTGGATTGTGTTTATTTTACCTTACAGATCAAGGCTGGATGGCTAATGAACATCATATGCTTGTTTTTCCTAAATCTGTTCACCAACACCTACGGCTACGTCATCTTCGATTTTGACACAATACCTTCCTGGGCCCTGCCTGACAATAGCACAATGTCAAGTCCATGATGATCCAAAAAGTGTCGTTAATGATCCAGAAATCGAACGGCAAAATGTGATGACGTCTTCAAAACGAAGAAGTTTATCTTCTATATATGGTCGCCTTCAACCGTTAAACATAAGGACATTCTGTTTTTTCTCCAACTAGAACACTGTCTCGAATGGATACCGGGTTGTAAATCACGCCAACGATACTAAAGAACAAACACTTTGGACACTACCAAACATTACTAACATTATATATAATAAATTTGTCGTCATGAATGCAAGAATAATAGATAGTAATGAGTAGACAAACCTATGAGACAGATTAATACTGCAGAGCTTTTTTGAGATAAATCCCAGTACAATAGATAAACAAGATTTGCAATTCTACAATTTACAGTACAGGCTTCAAAATTACGAGGAGTTGATTAACACAGTATATAATGTAATTTACTTTCAGCCGAGATTTCTGAAAGCGTTCCTCTGAAAATTACGTTCAAGCACATGTTGGTTACTGCCTTTGTAATGGAGTGTTAATATTATGTTGGTTGTCATAAACAAAGACAAATGGCTGAGCTAGTATGTTTTTCGCTAGTTTTGTCGAAGAAAAAATATTAATTCATACTTTCCATCTGAGAATCTATGTCGGTGCGCAGTTTTCCTGATACACTTTGTAAACCAGATATGAACTGAACATGCTCCCGTGTTTCAGTATATGTTGCAGTTGTCTGTGAATTGCAACGTTTGCCATATGTTTGCAACTTCATCGAAATTGTTATGATCAATATCACAAACAATATTCACCACAGATTAATTCAAAGGTCATTAAGTATACAAATATGTAATCAACCAAAAAAGAAAATATTAAATTTCTTTGACTGCTGTCATTGTATCCACACCTTACATACCAAGTGTAATTGCCTTTGATCAAATTCTTCTAGCTTTATTACAGCTTTATTACAGCAATATTCGGCAAAACTTGTGTTTTTCACTCAACTGTACTTTCTTTACTTTACGTTTTGTCTGAGACCATTACCACTATGGAAAAAAGTTATTATATTTTCACTTACTCTGAAAAATAAACGTTCGGTACAATTTTCGGTACAATGAAAAAAAATGTCAAGTAGAATTGCATTGCTTCTGCATACAAAAAATAATTTGATGCAGGACTGACAAATGAAAAAATAAACCCGCCGTCACAGTGACGAAAAGATTGCTGCCGTGCCGATTTCCTCCACCCCCCCCGAAATCAACTGGTTCTTCCCTTTGACTAAATTCTCCAGCCCCTGTGTTTATCTCGCTGAATGGCAACCATGGAAACTATGGTATATCAAGCTCTCAGATATGTCGAGTGAATGCACTTTCCGATCACCGATCCGAGGTTCGTCGGGCAGCAAATGCAAACTGTGACGGGGACTGGCTATTTACACATTTAACACAATAAGCAGAAGTATATTGGATCACGCATGTGTCTATCCTTGTCAAAAAGTAATAATTCCTTGACGCAATTTCCAACATCCTGGTAAAAAGTCAAACTTTCTTTGGCATATTAACGACAGAGATGCATCGCAACGCTGAAAGGCCCCTAAAGTTTTCCAAACGACGCTGAATAAACCGATGGATAAATCTGCGTAAAATGTGACATTGTTTTTTTTCGGCATGTTCATTTAGAGATGTTTTTTCGGCACATTCATTTAGGGATATTATAGCCAATCATATTATTACGGGCACTTGAATTTATACAAAGTATTGTGGATTGACTCTAGTGTTAATCTCAGAGTCTCTCTCCGCCAGTAGAAGTGAAAATAAAATATTATTTCTCGGTCATCTTCTAAAACAATATGGCAATACTTCGAAAGCGGATGGTTCGTTTACTCTTTACAAAGTCTAATAGTGATACCATCCATTCTAAAAATCTAATGGTGTACCGTGTATGCCTAAAATACTTCAATGACCAATGGTGCTCTCTCTAGATCTGCTACATCCATTTTACTATATCATACTTTTTTAATGGTAGTCACTGTGATCAAAGGTAACATCTTCCAGATGGCCTTGCTCGTCTCATTATTTTTATTTCATGTTATGTAGATCGTTAAATTAAAACTTGTATCACATTCTCTCCCGCGGTCTCCGGTTCCTCTGTTAACCGAGCTCGTCGTGGCAATCTCCGCATGGCACCATTTCCAGGAAAAGTGATTGGAATGCGGGAAGCGGTTGATCCACGATCACGCCATATGTCAGGCGTCAGAAATTAGATTATTTCACTGTTCTCGGTTCACAATGCCAAGTGTAAAGAGGAATTGTGGCTGCATAACTCCAAAATATACAGATTGTCTTCTTTTAACCATTTATGAATATCATGAAAAATATTGGTATCAGGGAAAATCGCTCCAATATGGTCAAAGGAATTTTATGTTTATTATATTTATAATTTAGGAGTAATTCCTCAATTGATCATGACTACTAGTGTATAGTATGGGGTATGTTTTTAGACCTGACAAAATATCCAGTGGTTGCATAAACTCCAGAAATGGTAAGATTGTAACTCGGAGATGAGACTATTTTACCCTATCGTTTTATTACCATGGGTGGTCATTTATCGGCACTGCCAATATTGTTGTCGGGTATTTTATATTTGAGAGACAGGCCAATGCGGTCACACATATTATTTCTCGTGTCGAAACTAGTTTCGGGGATTTGCGTTGGGTCAACGCATGTGTGTGTGCACACATGTGTGACTCAGGTTATTTCAGAATGTCATCTGTTTGGTAATACGGTTATAGTTTTAACCAACCGACCCATGCGGTAGCATGTACTGTTTAATTAATTTCAACTCTGATCCAATAAAATTGTGCATAATGTCATAGCGGAACGGTCACAATTTTTCGTCACGTTCACGCTTGTCAAAGTCTGTCGACGCTTATAGACGCTGATTACCGGTATATGAAACAGGTTGCAAGTACTATATGACATCACATAGCCTAAACCAAAGAAATTTTCTCCATACACATCACGTAGCCTACATCAGGTACAAGACTCAGAGAGTGTTGTAATCTACGCAATGGTTTCCGTCTGGTGCCGCTCCTTATGCAAATAACTTTGACACTACTGGGTGTCACGAAACTGGGTCGGTGACCTTGATCTCAGCCATAAGTTCAGGGAAGTCACACCGACTGGGTCATGCTCATCTGGTGACGGTGAAATGTTTCAACCTCGTTGCTACAAAGACAGCATGGAACTTCATCGGTCGATGAAAAAAATATCAGGTTTTCGTTTAGAAAGAAGTCATAAAACCTGGCAACTGTTGATATTTAGTAAAGAATGATTGTACCGTCACACCTTGATGACAAACTCTGTAGCCTTTCATACTGTTATGAATAAAACCTCTTCAGATAATAAAACCCTGCATGTTCGGACATGTCTTTGTGTCTAGGGGTAATTTCAGTAACCGTTAAAGTTGTAATAATATTGACAGACGATAATGTCAAAGCAAGATGAGGAACGGGGTTACAATGGTCACACACACACACACACACACTGGCTTTTTATCGTTGCCAATCAGAAAGTTCAGGAGAAAGCGAGGCTGCAATAAATGTTCACTTCTTTAGTAATGACACTTGTAGATTGAGACTGATTTGACATTGGAGGCGCTATAGCGCTGCTGTTAATATGTTGTCGGTGTAGAATTGCTACCTGGAAATCGCATTGCCTCAGTCTCTTTTTGATACCAACACTTCGCCCCAAGTAGTCTTTGAAGGGAGAGGAGTTGGTGAGGTTTGATCTTATACTACAAGGTATTCCGCGCCTGTTGACCGCATACAACAGTCGGAGACGGTCTACTATAGGCGTGCTCTTTGACCCGCCGTGGTAATCATATGTGTGCTCACCATAAAGAAAAAGTTGTGACCTTCAATTTATGCAAAGTGTTCATCTTTCCCCGAGTCTATTTACGTCGCTCGAGCATTGGGTACATTCATGTACTGTGAACACAAAAGAAGAATCAGATGTAAGGACGGCTGCACTTGGGCGCCACCCTCACTTAGAATATAGGTATTTGCATAGCCGCCCACAATTCTCCGTTTTCTTTTCAATATGTGACATGGTTAGCATTAAGTTAGTGTGACCGTGACGATCAACAAGTGTCTGGCTACATTGGCCACATATTCAGAAGGCAACCGCGGGCACATATTCTAGTCACTGAGAAAGTGAAAATGGTGCAAAACCGTACTTGTCGACTGTTGCTCGTCAACAGGGATTTACTCATAACACTGCTGACACCACTGCTACTGTCACCGATTCCTATCGTCTACAAGACCGCTGTAAGTATACTCAGATGAACTTACTTGCCTCGTCGCGTATGCCTAAGTTTTTGTCTCGCGAAGTTGCTGACTTATACGCTATACATGACATTTGCGTTTTCACATATTTCGGTGTGTTTTGACAAACCTCAGACACGAGAGTGGGGTCTTCCCCCCTCTTCTTTCGACGGACGCACTTGACAACTTTGAAAGTCGCGAAGAGTATGTATATGGCGACACAGTTAAGGCTTGAATGCCGGTGGCCTGTCTGGATACAGGGACAACCAACAAAACAACAACAGGGGCAAACTTTTTATTTCGCAATTGAGTTTACAAACAGATACCATAATGATGTTCGTGTTGATTTGACTCCCTGGCGAGTGGAAAACCACAGGAGCTCCTTAGCTGGGTAGTCTGCTAGGTAGATCGATATTCGGCTCTGCAACCTAAATACCTAAACATAAATACTCATTTAGGTAATGCAGTGACGGGCATCTCGATTACGGGATCGATAGATCGAGACGAATATCGATCTACTTAGCAGACTACCCAGCTAAGGAGCTCCTGTGTGGAAAACACAACACTGTGCCCAGTCTGTAAGTTCACGCATACAATATTGCTTTTGCACTGTATATAGTCTTCAGGCTATATGACACTGTTGTTTGACACTGTAAACTCACCTGATCATAGGATTACCTTCCTCAGAATAAAGGGGAGTTTTACCTACAGTCGTGCATAACAGTAACTTTGTAAATACACGCAGGCAATGGTAAACTGCAGTGTCTTTTGTGTACTTCTGGCGACACAGAAGTCTGAGGTTATCGTTAACATGAGCATGCGCTAAAATCCTAATTTTGCTAACCCCACGACAAGAACAGTCGGTATGAGCACGGTACAAAGCCACTATTCACTTCAAATATGTCGTCCTTGAATCTAACAAACAACATAAGAAACGAGACGTGATACCTAGTGGAGCTTTTCCCATTGTTCTTTGAACGGACAAACAAGAAATTTTGTATTCGTGCAAACCATTACATATTCAGGGTCACAGATAATCCTTGTATTGTTAGTTTTACAATAAATAAGAAGTTGTGTCGAGCTGGTTATCGCAGTAATCGATGTGCGCAGTGATGATATTCGTCCACCAATAAAATAAATCACCGCACCCTGGACAAAATTTCGATGTTTATCGGGAGATATATGCAGCGTATATCGCGACCTCTAATGACCCCCTTCCTTGTCGTTGAATCTATCTTCATGTTTACTTTAAAATTAGTTCAAAATAATGTCATAAACAAGATATTTCTCTTGTTTTTTGTGCAGACTGATACAACACTTCGTAAAATCTCGTGAAAGGGCGAATGGGACTATTTTCAGCTTAATTTTTCATCTCCGGATTCGCTCACAGGACCCCACATTAATCTGTTTCATCATAATGAAATATGTTGTTCACACTGTCAGCTCTCTTTGGGTGAAGATTTGTCACTGCAAATTTTTGAAAAATGGACGCCATTAGGCTCGCGTCATCCTCCCAAGAAAGAAATAAGCCCAACTTATGAATTCAATAACACATAAGCTTGCAATGACGTGACGGGATAGAAAATGAAATTGGTTTCGACTTCAAAGAAGGGATGTACAATCACAGTGGTGGAAATACATACTACAACTTCCTTATGTGAAATTCAAGTGTCCATTACATATTCCATATACGATGTGATTATTCCACAGTTGCAGGATTCACAGTATAACTTCAGGAAGATATGGTTTATGTATAGGAAACGTGAGAACGAAAGGCTTTGACGAACGAAACTGGAAGTTGCCTCATCCAGTTTCATTGTTCGTTCAGCCACACAGGCAATTATAGTAACGTTCAAAGTCAAATCCATTATTCATCTGGCTTAAAACCAAACCAGGGATTCCCAAAAGTTCCTGAACGCGCCACAAAGCATCGCGTTGTCGATAGATACCGGACTCGTGCTATAAGCTTATAACTGGTTAAAAAAAACTCTATACGTGTACAGTTAACATTAGTTAGTCGACAGTCCCGACTGTGTTTTCTTTCAATTGTATAAAATACCGACTAAACATGTGCAGCAAGTGTCGCACATTAGGTGCCAAATATATAATTTACCCACTACCGAGAGCCGAAGGCACGAGGTCAGCGAAACGTGCGAGCTGCAATGGCTTTTCACAGTCACATATCGAAGTGAAGGCCACAGAGGCACAAATTAAAGGGAAGCGGTCGTCGCGCTGCGCATGCGCCACCTTTTTTTAAAATTATTATTATTATATCTTTATTTCAGGCCAATAAAAAGTCCCATATACACACACAAAAAGAAAACACTAAAATAAAACTAATTATATAATAAAAGACGATAGTTTTTCCAAAAACTGGACATAAAAAAGTTATCGGAATGAATGCACGTCTCAATTATTCCATTGTTGCTTTCCTGTAGCCGTTTACCAAACTTGAACAGCAGGTTACGTTGTAATGACGTAAAGTTAAAAATATTTCTCTTGACACAATTGTTACTTATGCTTACTGGCCCTCTTAGGCCAAATACTATTCGCAACGTATTATTATATGCCACCTGAAGCTTGTGCATCATCTTGGTACTATAATTACACCAAACTTGTAAACAATAAACACTATATAAAAAACTTCTGAAAATTGTACATTTCACACGCTCTGAACAATTTGTAAAATTCCTAACAATGAAATTTGCCCTAGCATACATAACTCTTAATTGTCTCTGCATATCTGTTTCATCACAACCATGGAAGTCACTTTTGTTGCTAAACATTAATTTTTTATAAACATGTCTTCTCAATTTCAATTGGAGTAATATGGAAGCGGTCCCTCACTTTGTAAACGCCTCTGTGAGACTCTAGATCATGCAACAGTAAAATATTACGATCGGAAACGATCTTCAGTGGTGTATTTCTATTTAAAAACTCATGTAAGGCTACGAACATTGAGACAATACACTCGACACGTTATGTCACTGAGTTTACTGCACGCAGTCACGGTGAACAAATAGACTTGGGATCTTGTGCGGTCACGTTGGTTGTACACAAATGCTATGTACACTACAGCAATAAAACATCACTAAAATGATCAACATTGTACACCCATATATACCAGCAACAAGTACAATGCCTCACACAAAAATTACACAGACCATGATCGGCAAGCCAGAGTAGGACACGGGAGATGCTGTTACATCGATAAGGGAGGACGGTCACCGTGTTGACGTACACGAATATAAGAGAATCCGGCCCACAATATACCGGCCCCGAGACAGACTTGACCCCCACGACGAAGTTGGCCCCTCTGTTGATCACTTTTGCTAACTCGTAAGACGTGGCAAGAGATACAAAATGACAAAATGACAGGAAAAATAGACGAAAAGAGCGGGTTTTCTCAGCATTTGACGGGAAAATCGAGAGATCCCGTGACTGCAAGTACAACGGTCATGCCAGTGACCGTCACGAGCATACGCAGCGCGACGACTGCTTCCCTTTAATACCTAATTAGGGCAAACGTCCCTGTGGAAGTTCACATCTTCTACGCCTCCGTCACAGACCAGACTCATATCTGTTACCGACGGTTTACGACACTAGGTAGGCTTTACGCGCGCATTGAAGCCAGACGAAGGTATTCAGCGCGTTGAATCAAATACGTTTATGTTGACAATGCCATTTGTGATCAGGTCAAAGGTCTTCTTGGTAGAGAGTTCGCCACGTACCTTCCCTCTACAACGTTGCCTCTGTGCAAAATGTGATAGGGTTCTTGTGCTACGTGTTTAAAAATGTATAACGACTGTAAAGAATCGGCGTTTCGATTATCTTTGTAGAACACGTATTGAACAATGGAATGTCATTTATCAATAAAGCATATAAATTATTGTAAACTAATCTTTGATACCGAAAAGCGCATGTTGATCGGCAGGTTACCAGCATGTATCAACATATCTCAAGCGGCTTGTTTCTTCGGAAAAAAAAACTATTAAAGAAATATTATATCCGCCGTTCCAAGTAGATCGACTTAATCGTTTATTTGTGACGATTGTGCATTGTGTGGCTGTAGCTAAACCACAATAGGAAGACAAGTTGTTTCTTTATTTCGTTATGCAATGACCTGAGACCGATCATTCGTCCACAGTCACTCAAAAAGAGTGGCCCTGATGCGTCGCGTCGCCGAGATTCCTCTGTCCTCGCATGACAAACAATGCATGTCCTCGCCAAATAAACAATGCAAGTTTTGAATAGGAGATATCGGTAACCTACTATGCTCGGAGGGGGGGGGGGTGAGTTCGCGCCCAAAGATTCCTTACATCTTTGACACTTTCACAGAAACAATACCAAAAATGTTCATTTTCGTGTTTCACTGATTCTTCCAACACAACGTTTTGCACCAAATCCCGTTTACTAGCCGTGAGTAAAAACAATTAGCAAATGCGATTGGGTCTAATCAACAGCATGAACGTCCGGCATTCGCATAGTCAGCTATAGGCACAATGTCTCTGACATACGTTTCCTCTCGAACGTGACCAGAAAAACAATGATTTAGTGTGTTTATAAAAAGGACTGCCACCGACGCCTCAGGTCGCAACCGGGCAGTGCTGTACCTCCACTCACAGTGGAGGGACTGTGCTCTAATGCAGGTAAAAAGAAGATTGGTGAACAACCGTATGCTTGTCAAAGGTTACCCTTCAATAGGGATTTAGTTACAAAACTATTTACAGCTTTTAGTATTAGACTCGATTAAAACTAATATAGCCACTCAAATGCAATCTTTAAACGACCTATAAAACTAAAAACCACTACAGCAAAAATAAAAAAGTTGCTTCACTTTTGTTCCCCCTATAATGCGTTACTGGCACAATTAATTCGCATTGATATGATTTGGCCTGCTTCAGTGGCCAAAAATAATACCCTGATCAGCCTCCAAGGTCAACTCATGAATCTATAGCATGTCGGGGGATTTGAGATTTTTGAAGAAAATAACGTATTCTCCCAGCCCCTCTCTAAATAGCTGGCAAGCAAACCAGAATGACGTTGCTATTTTCTGTTGCTGTGCTGTACTAGATGAAACCCGTCCACTTGAATCAATGCCAATTGTTGTCATTCAAGTTGTAAACACTTTATATCATACCAATCACGTGCAAATTGTCAGTATTAACAAACGAAGACCTTTGAAGATGCAATTGCGACAGTATCAAACACAAAAGTTTATTCACGCCTAGCCAAATTTAAAGTCGGGATTTGAATTCTTTGCAATTTTGAAATTCTTTGATTTTTTTCCAAAGCTGCCGATGCAATTGAATCATGTCCATCAACATACCCCCCCCCCCCCTAAAAAAAAACCCAACAAAACAACCGGTAATGTCTATAAAATATCTTGTGCAACAATGGGGTGAATTCATCCGTTACACACCTCATAACTCATCAAGGTCGATGCATTCAGTTACGGTTCTTCTTGTATATCGCGGCCCAATTGCATGTTTTGAGGTACATACACGCATTCCATATTTGCAGTGAAGTATGCTCGTCCCATTATTATTTACTGAGTATACCAAGTATACTCAGTTAACAAAGTAAACGGAGCGCAAAACGAACACATCTTTCCTATCGACCCACAATTAATTTAAGATGAACATTTATTCTGACCTTGTCTCATCAGAAACATGTCTTCAGCTGGTTGAATTGAGGACAACAGGGGATCTAACGATGACATTTAAAAAGATAGTGATGTCTGATATATTATGGACGAATACTAACACTTCCTTCCGCGACCTAATTATCGCCAAAAGGTACATTCTTACCTAAAAAAGTCGACCATTTTTCATGAAATTTGTTTGATGCAAGATACTACTTATATCATTTGACATGTTGAAAGATACTGAATAAATGGGTGACCATGCATATATTGGACCCCGGTTTCAAACAAATTAAATGAAACCATCGTAAAAATGAATTAATGGTCATGACCATTCGCGATGGTTTCGTGTATCGTGTCTAAAACCGGGGTCGAATATATGCATGGTCACCCATTCATTCAGTATCTTTCAACATGTCAAATGATATAAGTAGTATCTTGCATCAAACAAAATTCATGAAAAATGGCCGACTTTGTCCCTTTAACAAGCTCTTAAATTTCAAGCAGGTCAAAGTTTTGCTAACTTAAATCTTTTCAGAGTTCCTTTCGTCTCACTGCGAGGACACTCTGATCGCATGAAATTTAACCACTGCCCTCAGCCTTTTATCTGAAGAACTGTTCTTTGCCTGAATAACCGCCAGTAATTTAATCCGGTGATATACGGGAACGGACAGATATTACTGGGGGTTCGTGTATATCGAAGATGGGTCAACGGTTTTGAACGTCGAGTGTCATAAATGTGCATGCATTTTAGGGGAGCGTTTTCTTGTAACATTTGTCACGCTTTGCGTGATAGATATAACATACCTGTACAAGCAATGACTAAAAAGTGTGCTCTACAGTCTGCCGTTGGTGGGCAATGTCTGATGTACCTCCAATAAACCGAGTTAAAACGAAGTATATACAGTCAAACCTGTGTATGGTGGTTACGAAATGGACCGAGAAAAAGTGACCACTGTACGGAGGTGTCCTTCCTACAGAGGATGAGTATGGCATTACTGTTAGTATTCGTGGTGTAGAGAGTGGTGAATTTAGTGAAAGATAACAGTGATAATAAAATTCAATTTCATCTCTTGAAAATTAGGATGAATGCATCTTATGTCTGTAACAATTGTGAGGCACACATACAATCGGTCAAAATTGACGCATTTCAGCGTAAGGATTATTTAAAATAGACTCATTACAGTCCAGGAATTTTTGACAGAGGTCATTCAGAGTCAGTTATGCTGACCATTATACACAGGTTTTGTACCAAATCTGAACTGTTTCATGTGACCACTGACCACATTAGAGAAGTGGGTGCACCGTAGTATGTCAGCTTTGACTGTAACCTACATATGTTGATCAGCCAGCGTATGTATTATTAAAAACAGCGCTTGACATTGCTTCAGATAAGTCTCGTAATATATGTGTTAGGGACAGTTAGAACGAATTGTACTGTTTTCAATGTGCTCAGAACAATGCCATGCTGTAATGTTTTTTAAAAATATATTTCGCTAATCAGACAACGACTTTTTGATCACGTGATCCGCTCGATTCCCTCACTCATCCATTCAGTCTTGACGTCGACGCATGGAATTGTTGCAGCAACCTTTTCTGTGTGACGATTTTAGTTCTCCCGTATCATTTACAGGCCGGGCGCAAGTCAATTGATATAAAAGGCACTTATTTAGAATGTGTGTATGATTATTGGAAATTGATCTGATGCATGTACTGTTTTTTTCTCCTCCTCGCAGCTATCAAAATGTCTCTACATCTTGCTGTTAATGCTGGTGTACCTGCTGTTGGAATCACTGCCTCTTGCAATAGTCGGTCTGCTGCCGGCGGTGGCGTTTCCACTCCTAGGTATTGTACCTTCCATATTTAGCTCCACTGTTCACCTAGCGTAGGGAAACTAGTGTACCAACATCTTTATGTATATATATCTATCTGCTGTCTGCTGTCCGTTAAATATTTCAAAAATGATTGATTGGATTGAAATTATATCAATTAAACTGAAGGCTAGATGTGATCAGATCTTGTTCTGTGTGGCTTGCATGATCTGAAATATTATCAACAGTGACGGGGTTTCTTTCGGCTTTAGGAATACCGCTAGACTTGGTTCAAGTCTGTGATTTGTGAATGTTTAAATGGAGTGAACGCAATGATTTGTATTTTTGCTTTCATGTGAAACGCGCGCGTGAGTGGAGTGGACGCGATGAGTGGGATGAACGCAAATGCGATAATCGTCGCCGGTTATTCAAGGATGGAAAAAAGACACCGTCCTGTGAAGAAGTAGAGTTTGCCGTCGGTACAAGTCACGACCCCTTTCTGCACACTCATGTGAGTTGCAGATCATGCAGCAATCGGGCATTGACTCTGCTGAAAAGCCTCCAGCAGTTCCGACAACAGTTCAAATCTACACAATCAAACATTGGGACCAAAGAAGAAGATGTCAAGCGGTTGGTCCCGTGCGAAAATCACAGGCCCGGCAAAAGGGTCCTAATAATGGCTGGAGCTGTCGATCATTTGTATTTGCTTGACGTCACTGTGTACACAGTCCGTCTGGCCGCCGGTACTTTGTTACAGAGTTCATTGACTCTGACGTCAATTCTGCATAAAGGTTAATTATCAGGTTCAGACAGGTTCAGACTTTATTAATTATGTGCGATGATTTTACCTTATATGAGAAATCTAGCAAGTACATACTGTTCTGGTGTTTATGGTCTTGGCCATTGGTACATGTAGGTACCTTGGAGAGACTTTGCATTTCATTTGTATGTAAATAAAGATTGTATGCATTGAATTGTATATACGAAGTGTCTTTACGAACACCAGCTCAGACGAAGGGACAACATCTTGAGAGAAGGAACTATCTGGCAATATGTAACATCCATTTATAAGAAATAAACGGTGTTATCTTTGAAGACTTGGAGTCTCTACGCTGTTTCTGTATCCCGATATCCTCTCGCATGGCGATTCCCCGAGGAAGATAATTGTCGATGGCAACAACTTTGCAAGAAGTCCAAGTCGGTAAATCCGGCAGAAACTAACTCACTATACTGCGCAGACTCATTAGTAACGCATTTAATCGCTGGGAAACCCTGGCCTGGGCTACCAAATTCTGAATAGGTTTGTACGAAATAGGAGAGACACAAGAGAAACTATAATGATTTTATTTTTTAAAAATTCACCGACTTGGACCAAGTCTAGAATACCGCACCAACCAGCATACTGTTTCTCTTGTGCATGACGGTGTATCCCAATTCAATATGTGCTGTAATTATGTATCGATATGGCCAACAGGCAACCTTTTTGTTTCACACTTTTTCAATATTCAAAGCCATTGCCCCAGATGTGTCAGAACTGATTTTGTTCAACGTTGACACACTCTGTCAGTATATGATGATATGCGTGTTCACGATTGTGTCTCTACGTCACCAGATAAGGGAGCCGGGTGGAGACTTTACCAACATTTTCTGTGTCGAATATCATTACCCGAATATGTTTTAATCGATTTCTTTACCTTCATCGATTTGATTTTCAATGTGGTAATATTACTGGTGGCCATTTTAAGATAAGTTTCCACAACCAAAACAATGACTCACATGTTAGTCAACTGATTTCATTCAAAGCTGGTAGCAAGACACTACTATGACATCATTGTGAATATGAATTTGTATTGCGATACGATCTTACATGGCTGCAGGATGACTCGACATTACCAACAATTCAACATTGTTTTCATGTAAGGAGAATTTACTCGAAATGGCCTATACTAGTTGATTTCAATGTTCATTGATATGATGGCTCGCACTGTTACAAACTCATGACAACACTTCTAGCTGGTCACGTACTAGGATAGGCAATGGGTCATTGCAGTTACGAAAAAAAACTGATAAAGGTCACGCAGAAATGTTACAAAATTTAGCATATGAAATCGTCTGGTCTTGATGGAAACGCCAATTTCACAAACATTACCCAGATCTGTAGGCCATATCTTGGCAAAGTTTCAAAATTAGAAAATATTTCTTCGATCTTCCTCCGATGCGACAGCATTTCCTAAACGTCCACTTAGACCGTATTATAGAAAGGGGTTTTGAAAGATCACGATCGCTAGTTAGCATATTCTATGTTATGTTGGTATTTCTTTGACAATTATTAAACACGATTGGAACTAACTTGGGATAATTGGATAGTGAAGTAATGTCGGTTCAATCTGCAAATGTAAGCTCATCTGCTTTTCTTTTTAAGTTATACACTTGTTTTATGAGTAATTTGTAATATTTCAACATCCAGTTGTAGGGCACCTAACACTTTTGAGAAATTTGAAAAAAATGTAAGATCCAATTATCAGTTCCAATCGTGTTATTTGCAGATTTTAATTATACCTTTCTCTTTCTCCTTGAAGTATTACCTTTCTCTCCTTCAGAAAGTACATGAATACTTAGTTTACTCTCTTCTATTTAACACAGGGATAATGGATGCCGCCACACTTGGCAAGGCTTACTTCTCCGACCAACTCTTGTTCATCATCGGTGTCTTGATTATCTCATCAGCGGTAGAACGTACAGATCTGCACAAGAGAGTCGTTCTGCGTTCCCTGTTACTGTTTGGGTCGAATCCTTACGGGTAGGCCATGAGCACCTCTGTTTTCTGGAAACTTACAATCGATATACTGACCGACAAATGTAAAGCGATTTAAAGCGCATTGATGTCCAATATCTTTTTGTTAGAATTTACTTCCAATATACTAAATGAATCCATTGCTCACTTTATAGCAAAATATACATATTATCCACATTGAAGCGCCACCACTGATACTACAGATGTTTTGCTGTTTTAACCACAGGCTTCTACTTGGCACCTTCATCATCAGTGGTTTCCTATCGATGTGGTTACCAAACGTGGCAATGATGAGTATGATGCTACCCATAGGACAGGCACTCGGGGCAGAACTGGATCGCCAGATGGAAGAAAAGGTGAGGGCGTCCAAAGCAGTGTTAAAACATGACACGTATATGATTATTAAAACACCGGTGCAATACGATGATAAAGTGAAATAGAGGCTAAACTACCTGAAAAACAAACTGCGGAAAGTTGTGACTGATTTACAGACACGCTACACGGATTAAATGGACTAACTTACCAGATTCATGGAACAGACGATTATAAAGGTGCATACCTACTGACACAATGCAAAGTATTCATTAGACAAGATAAATCCTATGCATTCTAATAATTATCAACGATTTCATTTGATTGCGTCATTAAATCCGAATCCTAACCAAAATGATTGGTGCAATTAATTCAGATGAGATAAGGCGTACGGTACTGTTCTTTGCCTCGGATTGATCATTTTTCACCCATTTTATTCAATTTGGTTTCCCTAGAATACAGACATGGAAGAACTTGGAACCGTGGGAGAAAAGGGTGAAATCATCGCTAATCAAGCTGTTGCCGACGACCTTAAGTAAGCAGTCCATGTGCATTTGAAATACCAGCAAAAAAAAGTGAAAGGGAATATCGCCAGTCAAGTGAAACTCTTAAAGTAATCTCCATACATTTTGCATCGGAACTATCTTCTGGGAACAAAAGTTTTAATAGATATAGCTTATATAAAGCCAAATGATGTTGTTTGTACACATCTTTAAGATTTTTTCTATGCCTCCTTCGCACCTCCTAGGAATGTTGTTATCGTAGAGGACAGTAAGAAGCAAGAAAAAGAACGATTGACAGAGAGTAACAGGAAGAAGCCTATTATAACCAGTTACTTACTGTTGAGCATGGGTTATGGTAATACCATTGGAGGTTCGGCGACACTGATAGGAACTATAGTCCCCATCGTGGCAAATGCACAGCTATCAAGGTACCGTTCCAAGTGATCTCTCTCTCTCTTTCTCTCCTTCCTTATATGCATGCATGCATCTATCCAGACAGACAGACATACAGACAGACAGACAGCCATGCATGCATACATACATACATACATACATACACACACACACACATACATACATACATACATACATACATACATGCATGCATGCATGCATGCATGCATGCATGCATGCATGCATTCATTCATACATACATACATACATACATACATACATACATACATACATACATACATACATACATACATACATACATACATACATACATACATACATACATACATACATACATACATACATACATACATACATACATACATACATACATACATACATACATACATACATACATACATACATACATACATACATGAAAATAGAAATGAGTATGTATATAGGAACAGTTTCAAAAAACATTAATGGTAACTAGAGAAATATATAGCCAATACAAAGACGCCATCAGTAAACATTTGTTTGTTCGTTATTCCAATAAATATCTTCCTAATCATCATGCTGTAGGGGAAACCACAGCAGCTTAAGATAAATACTATGGTGATTTAGCGTCTTTCCATTTTATCTCTTCGGATGGCCAGGATCTACGGACCAGACAGCGTGATAGAATTTGATGCATGGATTCAATTCGGGTTACCCCTGCAACTGGCGTGTTTAACGCTTGCCTACATCTGGCTGGTGTTTCTTATGTGGATATCGCTTCGTAAACAAAGGTGAGTGCTGATCAGCTGACACTAAGACGTCACCATAGCCCTCCGCTAAGCAGTTTCTTATTTACATCTAAATTACATGATAGGTGAAGGTTTGAGATTCAAGTCTGAAACAGAAACGAAATTACCCATATTCCGCTTAAAATGTCACAATAACAAAATCAGATTCAGACTGTAGTAGTAATTGATGTGATTTGCCCGTTTGACTTAAACAAGACAAAATATGCGAACAGCCCCTTTTCCCTGTTTAGTTTTCGACCTTTCTGCGCTGCCATTCAGAATGCAACTGGTACAATAAAGAAAAATCTGTTTAAAAAAAAATAAAACTTCGCGCCAATTTCGACGCAACTCATTTCGGTGAACAGCAACGACGTCGACATTGGAACACTCGTGAGTGACGTCATGAATAACCCTAGCACGCTTGCAATCAACTGACGTCAAGTTTGTCCCGCTTACAGACGAAACAAAGCAGGGAGGAGCCAGGATGAGGACGATACTAAACAATCGGGCGGTGGAGATGACAAGGTGAAACAGTACGTCAGATCTGAGTACGCAAAGTTGGGAGGCATGAAGTAAGTATCGGTGTATGGGTAACATATACCCTAAGTCGGTTTCTGCAAATCGAAAAAGTTTCAAAATACCGAATACTGAACATTTGTGTGATTGATAAACATAGAAAGCCCCTTAAGGCAGTATGCGTCTCGAAAGTGAATGATAAACTTCCGCTCAAATTTTCCTCAAGGAATCTCTCAATAAACCTCTTTCAAAATCAAGAATGAAAATCGGAGTCACCGTGTAAATTTTGATACTTTAGAAACAAATTACAAAGGAAGTTTACCGATATTTGAAATTCAAAATGGCCGCCATCCCTGTGTTAACTCTATGGATAAAAATAAAGTTTCCTTACACCAAGAGCTTTAAAATGAACCCCCACAAGAGTTAGATCAGAAAAGAATTTGCTTAGTTTGATAGTCCAAATATATGCACCCGAGGCACATTTTACATTAAAAACATCATTCTCTCAAGTCGTCGTAATGATATATGTCAATATCAACAATACCGTCTTCTCTTTTGAACTTAGGTGGTCGGAGGTTGTAACTATCTTCCTGATGTCAACATACGTACTGCTGTTGTTCTTTGCGGACCTGCAATTCATGAAAGGATGGAAGTCGCTGTTTCCCAAGGGGTATGTTGTGATAATTTGCTCGACAAGAAAATAATCTCAGCAAAAGTAAACATTGGTCATCTACTTCTGGAGCAGTTCTTCTGACCTGGGAACATATGCATACACACCAAGATAATGATCATTTATACCATTATTACTATCATCAATTATTTTAGTCAAACAAATAAAGGAAGGACGCTGGAAATTCAGTAAATGCACGATCGCATTCGAACAGACAACGTATACGGTATCTGTTCACTTAGCGAAAATATCGGCTGTCAAACCCGCTTGGCTATATCCCCACCCTTAAAAATAGTGGTGCAATAACTGGGCTAAGTGAAAAGTTCGCTAAATACTGTTGCTGCTACAATCAACACTATACTACCACATCAGTCACTATCGCTACCACCAGAACTATTAATAGGTTTCCGAAAATCATTTGATTAGCTACATTTATGCAGTCTTTTCTCGTCTGTTGTATCATCGCGAAATACTCCGTGTTAGAAAATATTTGAACATACACGATTTTAACCAAAGGGATCTGTACATTAAAACCGCTACAGAGTCTCAACAACGAAAAACAATAGCATCAAATTGTATGTAACACATCGCAATTGTTACGACTCTCTCGTACAGATACACAAGTAATACATGCATAACGTGTGGAATAGCGATTCTCTTATTCATCATTCCATATGACAAGCCGAACTGCCGCACCCCAAGTAAGTAAAGTATACTACTTCACAGATGTAAGTATGATGTCAAAGCTTGAAAGGTTGTTGTTGCGCGACCGTCTTTTGTATAAAACACGTGTTAATTGCATTCCACAAACGTGACAACTTTGTTAACAACTCTTCAGTGTCTCTATGCGTACATGTGCGTTCAGACTGCAAGGGCTTGGGCACAGTCCCTCTGGTTTAGGGCTAGTAACGTATAGTAGCATGTACCTTGGGGACAGATATTCGGACTCTCACATTTTTACAATTCTTTGCAGATCTACCATTTCCGGGGCCTCATTTTAAAACTGTTGAAGTAATACAATTTTTTACCTTCTCAGTTTTTCGAAAATCGAAAGTTTTACTTTTCCCCATAGAGTTAACACAGGGAGGGCGGCCATTTTGAATTTCAAACATTGGTAAATTTTAGGTAATTCTTCTTAACTTAACTTTGCACGATGGCCCCCTGACTTTTATTCTTGATTCGGTAAGAGAATGGTTGAAGGTTTCATTGAGGACAGTTTGAGTAAAAGTTGAAGTCTTTCACTTTCGAGAAGTGTACTATCTTAACTCAGCCTTAGAAGTGATGAACTAACACACCGTGACACCATTTTTGCAGGAAGTACTAAAAAACACGGAACAATACTAGAGTGGAGATATGTCAGCAACAAACTGCCGTGGGAACTTGTGTTGATCATCGGCGGATATTTTGCATTGGCGGAGGGAATCAGGGTACGTGACAAACAAACAAGCATTGTTATACAGACCGTAGGTACTGATTGGTACATTGGATACCCAGCACCTTTGCTCGTGGTTTGATTATGACAACCAACTTCTTTGAGTGTATCTTTTTCAAACCTTCCGTCGATGGCGTACACAGGATTCTGTACTTCTCCCTCCGTCTTCTCACAAAGAATTTATGGACATGTGAAATTGATATGACATGACGCCGCCGTCGCGTTGATTGAATTATGACGCCAAAGGATGACATTGGCGACCTATATGCCAATGCAAATGAAATATATTCATTAACTCGGCTTATATCAGAGGGGAAATTTAGTTTCTTATCGAGGCAGCGATGGCAAGTTCTGAAATTCATAAAGCGGATGTAACAAGGTGCACCTATTTACAAACGTTTGTCCCTCTCACGACCCAGTCGCAGTCTGCTATCCCCGACCAAATGTGAAAAAGACAACAAACTCCCTAAGTTTCAATCGCATAAAAAACTCAAAAGCCAAAAAGTTGATAATGACGTTCGATTCGCTCTTTCTTGAAAGGATTCTGGGATATCTTCAACCCTCGAAGGCTATTTCGAAGAAAACGTAGGCGATCAAGAACCCTGGGTTATTTTATTGATCTTAACGGTGACGTTAGCTATTGCGACGGAACTCATGAGTAATGTACCTGTAGTGATCATAACCTTCCCTATCATTGCATCGCTGGTAAGATTTAAATATATGTACAGCATACATATATACGTAGATACATACATACATACATACATACATACATACATACATACATACATACATACATACATACATACATACATACATACATACATTCAGACAGACACACAGACACAGAGAGACAGACAGACAGACCATGGAGATAGTCAGACAGACAGACAAACAAACAGACAGACAGATATATTGACAGTGTTTTCTCCAGGTTTCTCTCACAAGAGGTGAAGGTCCCTCCTTGGGGAGGGGGGGGGTTGGGATTTGATTTGGTTCTTATCGAAGGGGAACCGTGATAAATTATGCAAATTAAATTGTACAAATTAAGGTTTGTCAAGGTATTAACACATTAAGGTTAAAATGTGGGTCAAATATTAAATTAAAAAGTCTCCCGTACTTTCTTCTTGTCTGTACAGGAAATGTATATACCATTATATACCAAAATATTAGAATCTTACACTGGTCATGTGCACTTTAAGTCATATGAATTCAGTTTTGTAATTTGGAGACAAAGTCTGGGCATGCATGTTCAATCACGAGCACTGATCATGGTGCAGAATGCCACTGCCAATATTCTGTGTAATCGATATCTCAAGATCTCATTGTACGGGTTGACATTGCGCCCGTTTGTTATTATTTTAAGGGGGTTTAGATTAGAAAGGGGAGGAATCACACAACCGCGCGTTCTGGAGAAAACACTTTTTTAGTATTTTATATTGGGTTAAGTGTTACTACATATTGGGCGTAGTATCATGACATATTTTTTATTAGCATTACATATTTGTTCAAGGTTATTCCATGATGGGTCAGTATTATGAATATGAGGATGACTGTTATTACATATTTGGTTATTATTAGATATCAGGGTGATACACAAATATGTCCCACTTTGAGCATTGCTCTCTTTTTAGGAGGTCACAAACGAACACTTTGTTGAAGATTTCTAATATACCTGTTTCGGCCTTCTTTGAGTTTACTTCCTATTGAGATTACTCTCACCTCATACTTTGCAGGCAAGTGCGACATCCGTCAATCCCCTCTACTACATCGTGTCCAGTGTTTTTGCGGTGAATCTAACATTCATGCTTCCAATATCAGCGCCACCGATCATGATACTCTACACATCTGGTAGCGTCACAGTTTTGGACATGGTAAGTCACAATCACATCCAGACCTAACACTATAGTACTGCGAAATAGCAAGAATTTCCTTACCTGTGTTTGCTTTCTCCTTGCTTCGGTAGATATTTAAAGTTTCAAAAGATTTTGGGTTTGTAATGACACAGATATTTATTTATTTATTTATTTATCTGTTTATTTATCTATTTCAAGGAAGACCAACGGGAACAAGTCCCATTTATAGGCTCCATAAAAATATATGAATGAAAAAAAAAAAAAAAAAAAAAAAAAAAAAAAATATATATATATATATATAATATATATATATATATATATATATATATGCTGAAAATCTAGGAACTTGAGACTTAAAGTTGTTACTCTACAGGCTGTTGCATGTGCTAAGCAATTATCAGGAGTCCTGATGATTGTTTAGCGCATACAACGGCCTGTAGACGACAAGTTCCTAGATTTTCAGGATAACTGCCCTGCAGAAATGCAACATACTTTATCTGCATTGACAAGCAAATAGCTTTTCTAGTGTGTGTGTGTGTATATATATATATGTATATATATATATATATATATATATATATATATATATATATATATATATATATATATATATATATATATATATATATATATATATATTACTCAATACTGTCGTTTTTCTTCAACAGCTCAAGGCAGGATGGATGATGAATATCATGACAATACTATTACTTAATGTATTCATCAACACCTATGGTTACGTCATTTTCGATTTCGACACAATGCCTGCCTGGGCCATAAAGGACACTACAACCATGGCGAGTCCGCTGACCAACATCACGAACGAGTCCTCTACCCTTTTAGGCTGAGTATCATCTGGATAATGGAAATGTCTGCGTTTCTTATACACCTTTTGCCTTCATGGACAAAACATTAACGGTCCGGATATGGATTCTAAATAGACGGAAGCTGAGGTATACAGCCTTCAAAATGAATCAAAACAAAAATAGTTACATTGCAAACTTTTTGGTGTGATTTATTATAAAATCATGTCTCCCACGAGAGAAAAAATAATCAGGATAATTTCTCTGGTTGGAGCTTTATAAGGTGAATAATATTATACAGGCTTGTTAAATTGAATCAAGGTATACAAGTACACTACATGGAATAACGTTACCATACCAGTCCGTTGCTTTCTTATTCATGCAACGCTAGTTTGCCTTCGATAATCAGTGCTTATATATTTATAGCATATTATGCTTTTCGCGATTAAGTATCATTGAGTTCAAAAGATTTCAGAACTTCGTTGACTGTGGAAAAATCATTGTGTTATCTTGTATTTTCTCCAGTTCAACGCTTAACATTCCCTAAAAGGGTCAATTGAAGAAACTGCGTTAAGGTGTTGACAGGATGCATACAAAAGGGAGTATACATTTTACATAAAAGAAAAACTCGAAACATTCATTTGTCATACTTGAACATAAATATTCACATGGGGACTTTGACTATATTTCCTCTTGTAAGATATATAATAAATATTACCATAGTTATATCATATTGGAGGGCTGTGAAATGTAAAATATTGGGTGTAATTTCTTTTATTAAAGGTTTCTTTTAGTTTACATGTGAGTTATTGTTGATATATGTGTACGTCTTTCGATCTCTGGCTACGGTCTTTCTGTTGACCTGGTATGTCATTAATTGCTCATGGGATCGAAATCAATCTGGAACCTAACCGGTGATGGCAAGAACTCATTATAATTTGGTTGACGCAACGTGCATAGATAAATACTAGTGATCCAGAAGTCAAAATTCTCAGAATGACCGCATTAGATCATATGGATTTACTTCAACCATTGATTATACGAACATTGAAGTTTACCGGTCATTTAGCAATTTCATGCTGACGATATAGCTATTTTGCATCTCAAACGAACCTACACAATATATATTATAATGTAATGCATGATCGGTCATAAATCAAAGGCTTGATGCCGAAAATAATGATGGCTTCACAGTGAGTATAGGTGTCACGCGGACTATGCTATGCACATTGTGTCAATGAGGAATGATGACTCGGGCTATTTCAGAATCTGTTCTGTCGTACAGTTTCAGCCATCCTCCTTTCATGTTACCATGTACTATTGAATAGCAGCGATGGTCCGACGAATTGGCTGTGACGTCATGGTGTCAGGGCCACTGGTAATGTCAAGAATAACTTTACCACCATGCCTGTGAAAATCAATAGACCATGAAGTATATACCTGTATATAGCTGTCTGAACCTTGAAAAAATGTTCTTCCAATCATTGTCCGTCGCTTTTGATTCTACATTTTTACTACTAAAACATCATCAACATGAGAGTTCAAGTATCTCAGTAAACGGTATGCACTGTCAGAGAGTGCAGTAAGGCACCTTACTTATACTGCAGTACAGTAATTGAATGTAAAGCATCTAAAAGAATCACATCACTTTAATTCATTCACATCTTTCAACCCCAGCTACCGTTCGTTATCAGGTGTCATTAAACTGAGTCACGTGACCTAGATCACCGTCATAAGTTGAAAGAGGTACTCGGTCACGGTTGGTGACCAGTCAAACCTCCTCGCTTCAAAGTCATGACAACAGTGTCTGTGTTAGGGTCCATCGATTCAAGCAAGTTTGCTTGTCGTAAGGAGAGAAGCCATGAAACCAGGCCATTAAAGATTAAAGGAGCCGAAATTTTTGTTTGCATCTATGTGTAGATTTATGACATTTAGGAGGCACAGTCTGTAAATGCTTGGATCTGTGAAGATTTACTCAAGATTTTCACACAAGACGCAGAACGATTCCATCATCTACACGACCATTTACACGTACGACAACGCACACTTTCTTTGTTGTCTGCGCCTTGGTCACTTTTGGTAACTGTAAAAATTGCGCATCTATTTGAGATTTCATCCCGAGACTCCCATTTGAGTAGTTTGTCGTGTAATACTTATTTCTCGCAATTGCACCTTCCCTTTTTGCCTAAGTTAGAGGTCATTTCGTTAACATTTTCTCTGGAGCGATACAGACCTACTAACTATTCTATTTAAACTTTAGGATCGCGCTAGCTTCAAAAAGAGGTCACTGTAAGGGGTTTCTAACCCCGCCTAGTTCTCACAGAGCTTGCGCGGCTTTGACATCAGGAACCGTCTCAGATTGTCGTGAAAGTCTAAAAGGCCGAAAAAATTCTAAATTCTTCAGTTTGATTGGACTAGGAATTTGAAAAGAACTCCACTTCTTAGTTTTAGTTTTATTAAACTCGGCACAACACACTAGAAAGGAACTCCTAGCAGTTCACCTGCGCAGCAGTATACCGTCTGCGTTACTGTGAAAGAAAATACCGTAAGTAACATTACACCTATATGTAGTCAATTACATGGCTTAAATGACGTTGCCCTGTGACTGTGGACCACAACCCGAGCGTTAGCGACAACACATAGTGCCTTTGTTGTCTTGTCGGCAGTGTTTGCGTTGATGTAATGATTTTCTTCTTTAGATGAGTCGAAATTGTCTCTTTACGGCGGAGATCAACGCTACCACCGATTGACACTTTCAGAGACTAGAGGTCTTGACCTAAACGATGGATTTTGTTTGCTTACTGAATGGGACAATCTGAGACGGTTCACCAGATCATTGTACCTTTAATACAGGAGACATCTTATTTGTGTTCGACCATAGTACACCATTGTGTGCTCACAAAAAAAAAATTGAATAAAAACGAGGTTGGTGAGTCACTGCACTGGCCCTCACGGCTGGGACTTAATTTAGGTGTAATTTCCAGAAGTCTTCGTAAGGTTTGTCATACTAGAAAGTATGTGTTCAGTCGTATCTGCAACCATTACTTTCCTTCTGTGTTCACAAAAACTTCACTAGAAAAAAAAATTGTCATTTTCGAGTACTGTGAATAAAAAAATGACAAAAATGGAACTGCTTGACTTGGGCGCCACCCATTACTGTGAGTACAGGTATTTGCACAGTCACTCACAATCCTCCTTTTATGGACACGGCTAACAATAAATTAATGGTGTTTATAAAAGTGCCTGGCCACATAAACGCTTATATTCTAGTCACTAAGAAACTGAAGATGGTGCAAAACCCATAGTTGTCAACTGTAGCTCATCAACGGGATTTACACATAACACTCATGCAAGACCGCCGCAATTGTACTCTAGCACACATCACGTAATTTACGTCAAGCACCCCTGCACAAGCTGTTGTCTCACGTATAGTTTGTATTGCGTGAGACAACAACCGTACATTAATAGTTAGTTGTTACTAACTGAAACATAAAACACACTTTCGTTTCCACGAAGTTCTTTGTGTAGTTTCCAATCTGGTATAGTTTTTAGAGTCATATAGCGTGGTGTAACATGGTTGGCACGTAAGTATGGGATGCAGCAAAGACTTGCATGCCGATACCGTGTTCATCATATCAACCAACAGAAGCACAACAACCTGAACCATACTTTTTGCAGCAAGTATCACGCTGGCAGAAGTAGTGAAGTTTATGTTTATTTTACTTGATGATAAACGAACGTGATAACTGTTTACCATCTCCATTGACGCTCTTGTACATGATGGAACTATGGGGTCTAGCGAAAATGTCCATCCATGGGCTGGGGACGGGGGTAGGGGTGTCTTGGTCTTAGCTCAGGTTGCTTTTCGCTATTATTTATTTTATTTTAATAAGTTTGACTATGATATGTATTGCCAATAAAGATTTATACTACCAACCTTTTTCATGTATTTGTCCTTTGACTGTGCTACACAAAGTTTTGTCACTGTGTTGCGTATGATCTGATGTGTTTGATCACAGACTAGTATTTCAAGATACTGGGGAGTTGACTTGTGGTTGATATTTAAAACAAAAGTTGCTAAAGTCCGTCTAATACAGCCGAATAGCATCACTCAGGTGGCATTACGTACAGGGCTCTGCTGAACTGACGGCTGGAAAACTTTCAAAAGCACAGTTCGTACCTAACTATAGCCATCGTCCTTATGAGGTTAGCCCATAGAAATTTCTACTAAATAAAATTGTTTACGGCAGTTTACGACATCTCATGGGCTATAAGTGCACACTGAAGCGAGACGAAAGGTATTCATTGCATTGAATTGGATTGAACTCATGGCGTGGGCACGGACTTTTTGATCGGGTGAAGGTCTTATTTCAGAGTTAAGAAAGTGCAACATACTTTCGACCTACATTGTTGTCTTTGTCTTCTCTATGGAAATGTGAGCGGTTTTGTCACCTGAGAGGTCTGTTGATCGTTGAAAAAAGGAGACTTCGGACAATTGAGTGATCAGCATGAAACATGATACAGAAGTATAATTGAATAGATTGTTGACCATAGATTGTTTTTGTACGCATTGCGCACATGAGTTTACCGGAATGAAAAAAAGGTGTTATTGTTACCATTGTATAGCTTGTTCTACGTGCTTAGAACACAAAAAATTAGTCCCGCCAATTAGTACAAGATAATTTCCCATTTTGATTGTTTATGCAATGTTGTGCAATACCGGGTCATCATGACCTAATGGGTTCAAGGTAGCGGAATCACTATGGAAGAACCCTGCCTTTTTTCATAAACAACGCCCACGCTGAATCGATTCTTGAAACAGAATTATACTCTCTTTATGCTCACTTCACTTGAAAACTGATCTCTTTAAAAGACTGTACGTACAAACAACCAATGAAACTCAGGAATGATACAATGGGCAACCAATCACTAGTTAGCATTCCCGACATTTGACTAGTCACGAGCAATACTCGTGATGTGCGTGGTCACTTTCCTCTTGAACATGGCAAGAAAATAAACGATGTCAGCCGTATTTACGGAGGAGACTTCAACGTCTCCGATCGCAACCGGGTACTAATTTGTGGTTGCTTTTACCACAATTACTGCGGCACTGAAAACAGAGATTGACGCCGGGAAAACGGGATTTGATTACAACACTCGAAAGCCGCTTAAAACTTATCCTTTCCCGGCCGATACAACAACACCTTGACCTTCCACTAGATTTCCTCCAATAGAGCACTGGCATGATGAAATCAACTTTACGAAGATCAGACTTGCTCTGATGGTGCAAAAAGATGCAATGCTCGATCTCTGGGTCCAAGAACCCCGAGTGCGAGCCGTGAATGAAGGAGTTTTTACATCCCCATGGGTCTATAAAGACCCGTTGTTCGTCATCATTGGTACAGCAAAGTACAGTTCTGACATGACAATGCAGATCAATGATGATCTGACTCATTGGCAGTCATAAGAGATTGTGATGTTGTTGTTTTTTTATTTTCAATCTGACAACGGATCTGAACTGTCGCGTATGAGTGCAACCAATCAACTTTGCAATCAAAATCTACTGAGATCAAAATTATGTGGACAAGATAAATCACGAACGGATAAATTAATAAGGCAGACTGTCATGACTGTCGATATTCTGTAAGTAGTTTGAAATCCTATGGGTATGTTTGGTGAGTGAAATACGGCTTGCCTTCATCTCCTGGCTGCCCTTCAAATTGTCACAACACGAACCGATTGTTTCTCTAATGTGTCAAGTGAAAGAAAATTGCGGGCTTCGTTTCTTTGACTTTCAACTCCACACTGACTTTGAAAGAGGGGTGAGACGGAGACAATAAATGTAGAACTACGCGAACGAATGTTATCCCTCACTTTACAGTCACATTTGAAGCTTTGAGGGATTTTTGCATCTCATATGTAAATTTACGACAGCAAATTTGCAATTTGACGCAGGTGAGTTGTCATGATTATTCATATTAACACAACTTATTTTGTGACAAAAAAAGATTTAAAGAAAGTTTCAACTCAAGTGATAAGATGGATAAATAAAATGTTTATGCATTACAGGGTTCGAAATACCCGGTGGTCATGCGTCAAAAGACCACCGATTATCTAATTTGGACCACCAGATTCTATTTTTGGTGGTCAATCTTGACCACCAAGTTTTTGGAGCAGTGTTTCATCTAGGCTGCGCGACTGCGCGATTCCCCCATTTTGGTATGGTGTGCTGCGCGCCGCTAAGTGTACGTAGAAGGGGCGACCCATCGCGCACTGCACTGAGCTGGCTGGAATGGCATATCCAAATATCATGGGTGTCACACTTCGATGCTTTTGACCCATTATCGGCACCTGTTACAGCGAGCGCGAATAGAAACTGGACACCTAATTAGCAAAGTACCCAGCTGTATTGCGAGGCATATTGCTATTTCCCTTTGTAATTCGCCAGTGACTTTGTTAACTTGTCAGCGATATCGTTTTATGTTTCAGTCAGCTGCAGACACTTTGAGATGTTGCAATAAAGCTTATCTGGGTTTGAGTAATTCAGTATAGGGGTGGCTGCTTGTTGCTTGGTGGGATTCAAAACGAGTGAAGATAATAATATCCGAATCATACACTACTGGAGTGAAACTTCACTGATAAATAAAAATATTTCTTCAAACTACACTTTTGGTCTCATTTACTGCTCATCGAATTTCGATAAAATGTGCATGATGTTCGTTGCAAGTTTGTGAATGAGTGGTATCTTCCATAGAGGACGGCCAATGAGTGGTCACACGACTTCTTGGCGGCAAAACTTCCAGGTAGTTAGCTGAGCGGTTTCACCCTCGCGAAGTGAAGTTTCAAATGAACACAGTTAACATTATGTACCAATTTCAAATACTTTACCGCGGCAGAACCCGTCAGGTGTACGCCAAAGAACAACTCAAACAATATTCCCAATTGACGTCTTTCATCACTCAAAACATACCATCGCTCAAGAATGTAGCTTTTCAGTTACAGTACGTCAACGATGAGAAGACTGTCATCACTCTCAGTGATAATGAATATGATCTTCAAGATATGTACCGATGCGCTGCACCAGTTCATAATGCGGACTTCGTTCGATTAAAACTTATGGTCAGCGAAGGGTGTTCACCAGCTATGGTTTTACAAGGCCGAAAAAGAGATCGGGATGAGTCTAGTAATGACAACAGTGCAGGCGGAGATGGCGAAAGACGGATACGAGCAAGACAACAACTACAACTTGATCATGAGTTAGAGACCGTCAAGTCGAAAGCAAACGATGGAAAGATAAGAAAGAGAAGAGATGTGTAAGGAAATAGAATTTCTCAAAGTGAAAAAGTGGCAGTGATAGCACAGAAGCAAGAAATGGACAGAGTAGTTACCGAAGCCAAACCCGTGGGAACTAATCTCAGAAGTACTTGCAACATTTGTCACCGCCGCGGACACAGGGCTACCGGCAATAGGAACAGCGAGGGCTGTCCACTCGGTGAGCCTTGCAGAGGTTACATTTTCTGCGGAAGATCGGATAAGCACAAACATGACTACATGGCACGTCTAAAACAACTAAAGGAGCGGGAAAGCCAACTAACAAAAGTAATAACATCGAAAGAAAACGAACTAAAGCAGTTGCATGACTTTCAAAGTCGATCTACCAGTGTTTTCACAACAACCATCACCCCACGGCTCCTCGCTGCCTTCCCTGATAAATACAATCGTCGAACAACGACAGGCAAAACTGACCTTCAACGTGACCTAAGCATTCTGAGGAAAGCCTTCAATAACCAAGTAAAGAACCTTCCCGCACTGTCTAACGCCGAAAATGATCGTACAATATTTTCCAGGGCCATCAAAGAACAGTTGCGCTCCATGAACAGTGAATACAGCGGATGCTCGACAGAGGAAAAGGAAAGTTGTACAAAAATATACGATATTCTTATCAATGGTAAGTAAACATATATAGTCATTTTGAGTTGAATTCAACAATAAATTGTACTTCATGAATGTAGTGAGCAGTGCGACATAAAGTCGTTCATAATATGTATAAATGTATTATTTGCTTGTTTATTGATTATTTTTAATCTCCTTTTATTTCATTTCGTTTTTCACAAAGCGTCTCCGGTGCAAACAATGAAAAGTCATCAAACTTCGGACCTCTCCGATACGGAGTGCGCTAACTCCAGTGGACATCACAAGCAAGAAAGGATTCGGAAATGCCGTAAGAGGATTGGGCGTTGTGCAGATCGTGAAGCAGAGAACGTCGAATCTTCGCAGTCGGAAGATGATGACATTACACCTCATCAGCTGAAGGGTATCGCTCGCGCAAATCGCCGGGAAAGTTACCGCGACATGTTTTATTATCCTCCGCCAATTTATCCTTTCCATTTCCAGCCCTCGTTAACTCCAGATCCAGGTTACACACGCGCACCGGCACAACTTTTGCCTGACCATGTATATGCCCAACAGTTTCGCCATCCATTTTATTCCTCCCAACACGTATCGTCAACTCAAGGCCCAAATTTCCCATATTATGGAATGGGATTATCTCCGTCGTACCAAGTCGCTACATTCCAAGATACAGGAAACAGAACGAGCGGGCAGTTTACACCTGTAGACTCTCTATCTCGACCGCACAACATATCGTCATCAGAGATGCTTTCGGAAACGCGCGAAAATATGCAACTCATGTGATTGACGCCGGGTTACGTCAAATATCTGGTAGTACAGATATTCAAGCTAGGGCACCACCAACTCACAAGTCACGGCCGCAGCAGCAATTTCTACCGACACCAGCTGCCACCGGCCATCCCCGATAGCAACAGATCGTCATGCTGAACAACACATGTCAAATATGGATGCACTCTTCGAAGCTGCTTTGCTATTACAAACTGGGACGTCGAAGAAGAACGCGACAGACACATGACTCTCATTGAAGTTTGGATTTACCGGTACATGATCTCGCGGACTTGTCAAGCAGTATGCATTTATATTTTGGCATTCTTGGACTGCTGAAAAAGTGCATAAAAATACTGCACTCCACGTTCATTATCTCATGTGATTCAGCTACTTCCGGTACATATCTTGTCAGCGAGTGTGCACAACAGACTACTTTTGCTGTTCTACCGGTAAATTCGTCGTATTTTGGCCGTTTGATACAAAGCTTATTTACATCGTAAATAATTTCCATCTGAGCTTTTCATCATAATAAGCGTACCCAAACGTTTCACATTGCATTGCTGTTAAACTTATTATGTTTCCAAAAAAAATGTTCTATTGTTATTTAAAAAAACCCATGGCCAATTGTATTGAGTTTATTCATGAAGATTATATTTACCTACAACAAACTTTTCCTTTCAGATGTGCCATGTCTTAGGATGACATTTTTCCTTTGTTATTAAAATACTGCATTTTACAAGAATATTCAATTGATGTGTTGTAAATACTGAATGTGAAAACCAGTGGATGTATTGAGTGTAACGAAATACAGGTGCACAACTAAGTCTCACTTTTGTCAACAACGTTTATTCTATATCGCGTTACAGAGTATAACGGTAGTTTGATACAAGTCTCAGTATTGCCGAGGAGAACGCTTCAAAACATGGATTAGGAACATCAGTGTCATGCCAGTTTTGCATATCAATCTAGAAAACAACTACATAATCCAAACCTATGTTTAAAGAAAAGTTTGAGCGTGAGAGAAACTCTGACAACGTTGACATGTATTAGTCCAGCTGACTTCAAGTCCGCAGATCAGCTGTATTCCGCTCGGTTGATTACGGGACCATCAGAATGTCACAAAGTTCAAAGATAGATAGGTGATTGGTAAGTTTTTGTGGGCAAATCTGAGTTAATGAGGTACAAATTTGCGCCCACAGCAACAGAAAAACATAAACGCATGTGTAAAATACTGCATGCCATGTACAGCTGATTAGTAATCATTCGCGTGATGCTCGGTCCCAAGGCCGATGAATGATCAGAGTCAAAACAACGGGAAGCCGCATAGTCTAAAGAAATTCCGAGACATTATCGGTGTAATTTCTGAAACTCCGTCTATGATAGCAGTTTCTGTAAATTGCGTAGCAAATATATCATGCTGTTGAAGGTACCATTTCACGTAGCGAAAACAAAGTTCACACGTATTCATTTCGGGACTGTAAGGGGGTTGAAATATCAGATCCACTCTCCGGTCATTCAGTAGTTGGCGCAAGTTTGTCTCTGCAAAGCGCCCGTGTGGAAACCACAGTTGTCCATTACCACAGTATCGCCTGGTGATAAAATCTGTTGACCTTGGTCATCTACCATTTCTAGGGCCTCCTCGAAAAAGTGCACCATTTCTAATCCGTTTGAAGGGCCGTCAAGAATACTGAAGTAACTCACTCCTCGCGCGCAGTGAAGGAGGTTTAAAGTAAAATTCACGTCTGATGTGTAACGCTGAACTTCAAACGCACGCTGGCCTATTGAACTATGCCCGTATTGTCTGTTAGCGGTTGTCCTTTGATGCCTGCCTCATCGAAAAATGAACGCTGAGAGGGTCCAGTTGGGTGACTGCATCAATATACAGCATAATCCTCTGTAAATTCCGTTCAGTCAGCTGTTCAGCAGGAATACTTTGTATCTTCTTGTATGAGTAATTCAGATCTCTCCTGAGAATTTCGTATATCGTTCTGCATGCTGGGAGAGTCTCTTCCGTGCAAATGCTTTCACGAAGGAGTTCTGCCCGTATCTCAGAGGTAGTGATCGATGCTTTTTTGAATTTGAGAAATTCGACAAATTCAACTACGTCCGGCAAGCATTTTGATCGGGGAGCTCCAGGTATCTTCTGCCGCAAAACGGAACCTGTCCTGGTAAAGAGGGTTAACACGTTCTGAACCGTAGACTTTGGCGTATTCAGCTGTTCAGCGATCTGACGCACACTGTTTCCAGCCGTAGACAAATCAATAATTTTCAGTCGCATATCGATATTGAGACGGGTCGACATCTCTGTCAGTTGAAGTTTTATTTGAAAGATGCAACAGTATTTAGTGTCATGTGACAAAACGGAGACGGATGCATTTTCTTTGGAGGGGCGTCCGCACTAGACTTCAGTACATTTAGCGTCAATTTAAGGATTAAATCACATTACGTCAATGTGCAATTTCCACTTACATTTCTAAGTTATAATTGTCTTCACTTAGGTAAAATACTTGTGGTATTTCTAAATTGATTTTATCCTGAGAGACGGTTGCCGCTGGAAACGCGTTCGACCTAATCACAAAATAGTTTATTCCAGATAAGGAATGGTGAGACTTGCCGACGGCCGTTGGTCGTGTGTGAAAGCGGAAAGTCACTAGGTATAGCTGGGTAAATTGTCTCTATAACCGATATAAATGTATGGACCCTTTTTACTGTGGTTTGACATTAAAACCTGTAAGAAAATGCAAAATTTAGGTGCGCGTACGCTATACTTATTCATGATACGGATCCTCAATAAGAGAGACTGTGTTACTGAAGGCACGCATTCAGTTATATTCTGGATATTGTGTTAAACCTCTACAAAACTTTCATGGTGCGCATCGCATCGCAGCATCTCTTTTTACCTCCACAATCGCCGGTTGCACTCTCTATGCAATTCAAAAGTTACAAAATTGTGCTGAAATGATCACTTCTCCTGGACTCAAGCATAAACTCCTTTATTGTTGTTTGCGTGGATACCACGAATGTGGCCAGATGTGAGAACCTGGACATAAAAATTTTGCCGCCATTCACCTCGCGAATGTTGCGCCAGCCACTCTATTTGGAAGAAACCACAGTTGACTCATTCACGATACAAGAAGTAGACACAAACAAAAGGGGATTTTATTGAAATTCAAGAGAGCACTAAATGAGACCACAAGTGTAGCTTACAAATATCTTTATTTTTAGTGAAGTTTCTGATATTCACCTGAATATCATTATTATCTTCACTCGTTTTGAATCCCACCAAGCAACAAGCAGCCACCCCTATACTGAATTACTCAAACCCAGATAAGCTTTATTGCAACATCTCAAAGTGTCTGCAGCTGACTGAAACATAAAACGATATCGCTGACAAGTTAACAAAGTCACTGGCGAATTACAAAGGGAAATAGCAATATGCCTCGCAATACAGCTGGGTACTTTGCTAATTAGGTGTCCAGTTTCTATTCGCGCTCGCTGTAATACTTTGGCAACAGGCATTGTATAGTGTAGCAAGAACATTTACATGAAAGGAACTAATTTTAGTTCGATTTTGATACTTTTTGTACTTTCCGTAGCTGATTTTGCATATGAAAGCATGTCAGCCCATTGAGAGTTACGTTCACAAAAGTTCATTGCCCTTGTCTCATTATCTCTGTACGATCGAGAACAGGAGACAAACTGAAGTTTTTGTGCATAGTATGAATGTCCGTAACACTATGAAAATAATTCTGGTAGCAAAAATTGACTCGGAAATTTGACTCTACTGTTACAGAAACGTTTTCAGTTCAGTGAATGGCATTGGCACTGTGACGTGACGGGATTGCATGCAATGAGAGTCACAACATGGGTCTATTTTTTACATCCATGGTCACAACAAGCAAGCTGTAGTGTCAATGGGCCCGGTTTTTGAATTCAGTGAACAAACATTGACTTATTTTTCGGGCAAATAAACCCTAAAGTTAACTGTTGATGACAACAACATTTCTGTTTGTTATTTTCCCACTGTAAAATGACTGACAAAAAGCAATTGGAGCGAATCTGACATCGAGAAACTCCACATTCAAAACACGGCAGACAGAGACCTCCTAAGTTGTTCGTTTTAACTTTACTGAGTCTGCGCACAAGACTACAAGACCAGCTAGGTCACTAGAAAAATACAGCTAACAGGTTTGTATAGGGCAATCTTGATCCAAACTCTACTGTGGTTAGGGATGATACAAGCACAGTAAAAACGTGACAAACAAATATATATTATTTTTTCAGAAGATAGGAAAGCATTCCTTTATAACTACTAAAGATTTTTCTTGCTTTGTGTAAGTACACACAGTTCAGTTAAAAATGAAAAAAATCCCTTGAAGGTTCATGTACAGTGGAAATGGCTAGCTGTTAACAAACATACAGCATTTGTAGCATACAAATTACGCTACGTTTTCCAGGAATATTAATGCTTACGAATATTAATGAGCCATCCGCCACTCTTCTAAGCTCTACATACATTCACAACAGAGATACTCAAATTTGTTGACTTTTGAAAACATCTTATATAGGATGGTGTTTGCAGCCAGCAGCTTGGATTGTGTAAGCAAGTGATTTATGGTTTGTAGTATGTGTATCACAAGTGACATCATTGCAACATTAAAAGTTACCTGTAAAGCCGTGGTTATATGTTTTAGTTAAATCCCCCCAAAATTTTAAAATCCCCTCAAAAATTCCTGCAGAGGGGGACCAGTCCCCCCCTGGTGTAGCATCCTAGATGAAACACTGTTGGAGGTCACAATAGTGCACTGCAGAGCTGTAAATCTTACATGCCTCTCACAGTTTATTGCTAGGAGTATCTAGAAACAATATATTGTCCTCAGAGATAGATATTTTAGCAATTATCTAGTACATGTCTTGTCTGTTCAATCACAGTCCCTCCACTGTGGTTCAATGTCAGTCCTTCAACCCCACTCCACTACTCAACTGAGTGTTCCTTTAAATAGACAATGTCTCTCTTTGTTTTACTGTTTACTGCTATGATTATTGTGATAAAATCTGCAAACGTTGAATAACACCTCCTAGCAAATTTCGTCTATAGTCATTAAAGTGACACATACAAACTTCATAATAGTCCAAAAAAAATGCAATAATTGTCAGTTATACAAGCAGTAATTGTCATTTCTTTATTACACAGTAATTCTGTCAAAACTTAAAATAATCTGTAACTCAAGTCCTTTGCATATAACCAGTCAGTCAGTCACTCATGCAGTAGGTCAAGTTGATCTGTAAATGACTGAAAATTTTCCAGTGGATTTACTGGGCATCCACATACATGTAAACCAACTTAACATGTGTAGCAGCATGGTGAAATGATTCCAAAACAGCGTGTACAGCCCACTATTCACCCCCATGGACCCCAACCTCCACAAGAATTACACTCTGGTATTACTAATTTTTTTGACCACCAAATTTTGCAATTGACCACCAAAATTTGAATCTGGTGGTCAAACTGACCACCAACAAAAAAATTAATTTCGAACCCTGCATTACAAGTTTCCAAGCAGACATGTGTGTGCTATCGAAAAGTTGCCACAAATACAAACCTCTATGGGATTGAACTATTCATAGAAAAGTACACTAACCGTGGAAAGATATTACCGCATTTTCACAGACCATGATGGTTATAGGACAAAATTTTGCCAGAGGTACGGTGTGTTGCCCCTGACAGAGCCTGTCTAGCGAGGCCTGTTCAAATCAACAGTTACAGAGTAAAAAATCCTGAAACGGTTTGGCATTCCGAAATAATATAAAATCGGCTGTATATGCCATTGCCTCTGCTCCCACAGCCCAGCCGATTCGGTTGATGATACTTGTAATGTGAATTTTAACTGGACTGGACAAACAGTCACATTATTAGGTAGCTAGCTATGTACTCGTAAACGATATTCACGATTGTTTACGGGTAGGTATGACAAATGGTGGTCTATATGCGCGTATTCAACCAAGAAAAGGGTATTCATCGTATTGTAATGGTTCCATTTACCTTAGAAAGGGTCAGCTACGGTCGGGTCGAAGGTCACCACCCAGTACCTCGTGAGAGAATTCAAATCACTGGTGACATAGTATATATAGTTGTCTGTATGCAACCAAGCACATAAACTGAAAGATTCATCGCTCGAGGGCGCTCTCTACGCTCCCCAGTTGCTGCTTCTGCTGCTGCTGTTGTTGTTGTTGTTGTTGTTGTTGTTGCTGTTGTTGTTGTTGTTGTTGTAATATGCTCTCTACGCATCCCAGGAGGGGAGAGTAGAGAGTGTCTCGAGCGACGGATCTTTCAGTCGACCGTGCACAATGCATGCAATGTGATCAGTTTTGTCGACTGGTGTGTCTACGTAGAAATGAAATTTTGTTGTTTCCTGCGATTGGAATGTTAGATTCCGCCTTTTACAAAATGATTAGTTTGCCCTGAATTTTTTTTCTATTGCAAACTTCAATAACATGAAGCCACCGAACTCACTCTCCCCTGTGTCTCTCTCTGTCTCTGTCTGTCTGTCTCTGTCTGTCTGTCTGTCTGTCTGTCTGTCTGTCTGTCTCTGTCGGTCTGTCTGTCTGTCTGTGCGTCTGTCTCTCTCTTTCTCTCAAAGCTAGTGAGCGACCTTGTATGAAGTGTCAGTCTTTTTAAGTGAACTTTAATGAATGACTTTCGCTGTAATTGTAGTCCGTGAGCATACTGTTCAGCAATGAAGGGGAGGAGTATGTGCCCAGTGCAGCATCGCAGAGCTATTCATAAAGTACAAAGAATGTCTATAACTCGACCTCACGATCTTCGAATTGGTTTTTACTAGTAAAATGATAAACTGAAAAAGATGAATACAAGTTACCTGATGCAATGTTTTATGACATCTTACGTTGATTAGGGAAAATGTCTTTCTTTCGACCGCACTGCCTGAACTCCTTAGCTTATTTTGTAAGGTTCGTTCTCATTTGTTAATGTGTTTGTTGTTGTTGTTGTTGTTGTAATTTCTGTCAGTATAATTTATGATGTCAGAACACAATGGGTATAACAAAACTAATTTCACTGAAAAGTACGTGGATGAAAGCTATCTGTGTCTCTTGACCGCATTGTCCACGGTGAAAGTGCAACCAACAGTTAGCCTGATCCTCTGCCATGGGAGAGTTTTTGAAACATAAACAGATCAAAGGGTTAGTTTGAGGACACAAGGGACTTCACAACGACACTGTAAACTAAACGACACAGTATAAAAGAACATTAAACGCCTATTTCTTCTGGTGAATATTTTGTGGAAAGGAATGTCTTTACATCGCAAAATGCTATAAAATTCAATCTGGTCAGAGTATGGCTACAGTCTTTACAGGGTTTCATTGGTCTTGCTAAGTGGACGCTTTTATTACTTGACATGTATATGCTACCCCGTATTTTTTTCTCGACTGACTTCACAACAAATTTTGAAAGCAATGCCATAGGGTGTATTTCGGCGTATTTCTTTTTTTGAACAGTCATAAAAGTTTGCGTCTGGATGCATGATAAGTTTTACGATGCTTAAAAAGTGTCCTTGAGAATCCGCCGGTAACAGCCCAACATTTGAAGAAAACGGACGGAAGTAAAGTATGCAGCTACATTAGTGGCGAGGTACTGTACAAAAGTATATACGTCACAATCGAATTAAGGCAGGTTTTTACTCCTAAGACACTTACATTACATATTATGTAGATGTTGCATTTCAGACGAAATATACTACGTACAGTACATAACCTATTTGTTCACTACAATTTACAATTTCATGCGCCAACGCATTTGGGTGACCACACTGCGAGTAGAGGTTCGAGCATATTGATGTACTCTATTCACCAGTCATGCAGCCTAGATATTTCGTAGTGAAATTATTGCAGGAACAAATTTCCTGCTTTAGTTCTTTGATATTAGCAGCATGTCAAGTTAAAACTTAAATTCAAACAACTAAGCATCGAACAAGCTAAGTACTAGTGTAATCACTTAGAGATCGAACTAATGTTACATTTCTCTCCTCCTCTCAGGTTTCAAATGTCTCTACATCTTGGTGATACCTGCTGTTGGGCGGAATCACTGCCTCTAGTAATAGTCGGTCTGCTGCCGGTGGCGGCGTTTCGACTCCCAGATATTGTAAAATCTTTTTGTTTATTACCTGTGTTCGTTAACCGGAACATATGTTGTACTAATGTCAGTCTTTGTGAAATCAACTTCTCACTTATTTTATAAAGAATGACTGATTAAATTCACACGCAATATGGCACTCAAGTGATTTTTTTTGAATGATTACTAGATATGATTGCATTTTGTGGCAAAATGTTCTTCTATGAGAACACAACATCGCAGATTATTTCCTCCTTCACAGATCCTTTACAAAGTGTAGTACTCAAAGTAAAGAGGGCGCAAACTCCATGGAGAGAATGATTGCGCCATCACCTTCGTTGCTTTAATAGGTAACTGCAATGTGGAATAAATTGCAGCTATTTTACGAAGTTTCCGGAGAAATCTAAATCCGATTCGGCAAAAGTGGAAGCGGTACTTTCCAGGAACAATTTATTCTATTTTCTCTGGGCCTACCCGATTTGCTACACTTTCTTTGCTCCAAACTTGTACAAGAACAGTCAATTATGAAAATTATGCTCATCAATATGATCTGATGTGAAAACTAGCTGTCACTTTGTAACAATTTGTTTTGCGTATCTAATGCTATATAATAGCCCAGATATGTTCCAACCGATCTCTTTCAAATTAATAAACAACACAGTTTTCATAAAACCAGTTTCGCTTTATGAAGGTTCGTTTTGAGGTGGAGGGGATTGGCACAAAATGAGCCTCAACAGGTGAAAGACCGAAAAAAAAAAATTAAAAGTTTGAGAGTCCGCGTATCTATCCATGCGGCGCATTCTAATAAGTTTCTCGTGTGCCGCTCGGACAAGTCGTTAGAGTATCATTGGTGGTCGCGTTTGTCGAGTGAAGATCTATCACACGGAAATTGATGTATTTACTTTCGGTCATCATAGGGAACAGCCAACATCTTTTATATTAAGGCAATAAGCGCCTCGGAACGTAACTATTTCAATTCGCGAGGGGAAACTTTAAATTAACTTTCAGAACCGATAATGAAATCAGGGGTCATCGTACGAATGTATGTAGACCAGAGAATAAATAACCTAAAATTTACCAACATTTAAAATTAGTCGCTATACCTGTGTTAACTCTAAAGGGAAAAAACTAAACTGGCAAATCTCAAAAAGATTGGACCGTGAAAAGTTAATCACACCACAAGCTTAAAAATCAGTCCTACGCAACTTTTTGAAGCAGAATACTAGAAAAATGTTATGAAAATTTTGGAGTCTGAGCATCTCTGATGAATTCTATTTTAAGCTGCTAGTGATATTAATTTCTACAGTTTTGATATCATCATTTCATGAAAAGTGTAACGTACGTTTCGCTGTTTTGTCACATTTAGTTCTGACTTACTGTGACTACCATTGTTGCAGCATGCAATTCACGAGTCGACCTTCGCCAAAAAAGAAAGAATTTTTCAGATTAAGCGCGCGAGGGCGCTTATACAGATGCGTGAGTTACACGTTCATTTGAAAAAATGCATGTGGGACTACACTCTCAGACAAAATGCAACCCCCTCCTAAAATTTTATCCCTGTCTTAAGGAAATACATCGCAAGATCAAATACAAAAAAATCACTTTACTAGAAATTGATTTCAAAATGGCATGTTTTTGAAGTAAAAGGTCAAATTGGTAAATAGTCGAATGAAAACCTTACAGGCAACTACAAAACTTCTTTACGCAACTGTTTTAAGTCAGTAATGATTGTAATCAGCATGATGAACGATTTAATTCACCTTGATGAGCAGAACTCGACCGACACAGTCAGTTTATGAACCTGTTGCACTCGATGGGGTTACATCAACATATTCTCACACCGACGCATAACAAGGGCCATGTTCTAGATCTCCTGATTACACGTTCGACAGATGGGCTTGTTCAATCGGTGGATGTATCGAACTTTATGAACTCTGATCATAGTCTCATACGGTTTGATCTTAATCTTCGACGCCCTGCACCCAAAAAAGTGAGTATTTCACGTCGCGATTTCCGAACTGTTAACATCGATGTCTTTCAAGATGAAATCTCTTCCAAGTTGTCCACTTATCCACGAGAGTTTGACGTTGAAGCCATATCTACATTTTATTGCGACACCATTACTGAGATATTAGACACTGTAGCGCCTATAAAGAAGAAATTGGTGACCGACAAAGTACGTGCTCCATGGTACTGCGAAGAGCTACTGATGTAAGAAAGAACGTGAGACGGCTTGAGTCAAAGTATCGCTCGACAAAGCTTGAGATTGATCGGCAGATTTTTCTGATAAAGCGAATCGAATATTTTCGCCGCTGTGACGAATTAAAGGCCGACTACCATCGCGCTCGCATCCAAGAGGCAGATGACAAGAAGTTGTTTAAGATCGTCTCTGAGTTATCTGATACGAAAGCTGTCAACGCTAATGCTCTACCCAGTGAGATTCCATTGAAGGAACTACCATCTAGATTCCTGAGCTATTTCAACTCCAAAGTTGCCAAACTTCGTGAAGGCCTCATTAGTTACAGTACCGACACCGGCAACACCTTACCATCTCATAATTTACCAACTTTCAGTGAGGTGTCCGTGCATCAGGTTCGTACTCTTATTGAGCGGGCAGCTCCAAAATCCTGCGATCTGGACATTCTCCGACAAACTATATCAAGAAATTCGCCTCTGTTCTCGCACCGTTTATTACGCATCTTTTTTCAATGCATCACTGACATTTGGTGTCGTTCCAAGTCATTTCAAATCTGCGATCATTCGACCATCGCTGAAAAACCCGGACCTTGATCCAAACAATCTGAAGAACTACCGACTTGTGTCAAATCTGCCATTTCTATCGAAATTACTTGAACGGGTTGTTGCTTCGCAATTGAACATTCACCTGGCTAACCTTCACTGTTAACCAAGTTCCAAAGTGCGTATCGCGCTCACCATAGCACAGAGACTGCCCTTCTGCGTGTCCATAATGACATCATGCTCGCTCTCAACGAAAAGAAAGATGTTCTCCTTGTTATGTTGGACTTGTCTGCTGCCTTCGATACGGTTGACCATGATGTACTCCTTCACAGACTTCAATTCCGTTTTGGCATCACTGGTAAAGCTCTATCATGGTTCGGATCCTATCTCAACAATCGTAATCAGCGTGTTAAGATAGACTCATTTACATCACCCAGTACAGATATGACATATGGCGTCCCCCAAGGTTCGGTTTTTGGACCAATTCTCTTTACACTGTATACAGCGCCACTTGAAGACATCATTGTCAAGCATGACTTCAACTCTATGTTATATGCGGATGACTCACAGATTTATGTCGTGTGCAAGAGACCTGATGAAGTTCAAGTTTCTCTTGAGCTATGCGTAGATGAAATTCGCAGGTGGATGAGATCCAATATGTTGATTCTCAACGACAATAAGACAGAGGTGATTCAGTTTTCGTCACGCCTGAGATCAGATGCGGTGAAAATTTCCAGCCTTAGGATAGGCGAGGTTGATATTGCCCCGTCCACGTCAGTTCGAAATCTAGGTGTTAAGCTCAACAACGACGGTTCTGCTTCTGATCATATTAGCCATGTCTGCAGGAAAGGTTTCTATGCACTATCTAGAATTGGCAAGATCCGCCCATTATTGGACAAACCTACAACGGAAAAGATGGTTCATGCATTCATTACGTCTCAGCTTGATTATTGCAATAGTCTCCTGTATGGTGTTAATAAGACTCAGCTGGATCGCCTACAATCACTTCAAAATGCTGCGGCTCGTCTCGTCTCCCGGACTCGGAAATTCGATCACATCACACCTGTTCTCATTGATCTGCACTGGCTGCCGGTTGATGCTCGCATCAAATTCAAAATTTTGTTAACCACCTATAAAACCATTCATCGCTTCGCACCACTTTATTTAATTGATTTACTTGAAATCTACACCCCAGTGAGAGATCTCAGATCAGCTGACTCTTTGCGGTTGGTGCCACCTCATGGAAACTTTAATAAGGCATACGGGCAGAGAGCATTCTCTGTTTGTGCACCTGCTCTGTGGAATTCGCTGCCGCCAGTGATTCGCAACGCCAGATCTGTGGACTGTTTTAAACGTCTTTTAAAAACTCATCTTTTTAATCAGTTCTATTGGTGATTGAGTTTTTAGGATCATCTTCTGTATGGTTTTTAACTGGGACTTTTTAACTAGGACTTTTTAACTGGGACTTTTTAATTTATTCTACTGCTTTCATAATTTTTTATCACCGTCTTTTGTTTTATTTCATTTTTATAATGAATTAACTTTTTAAATTTTTATCACCGTCTTTTGTTTATTGTACGAGAATGGTACAGGTGCTGACAGATTTTGACATTGTTTATTTTCGTTTTTCTTTTATTGCTTTTGCTGGTTTTTAGTATTTGTTTGTTTCTTTTAAAATATGTAAATCGCACTGAGACGTATGTGTAGTGCGTGTAAGAAATAAATATTATTATTATTATTATTATTATTAATTCGAAGATATTTCATAAGGTGACTAGTAATTTCAAGCTCTCAATAACAATACTTTTAAGCAATTACACAAAATATTAAGCAAAACTTGTAGCGCGAATGTCCGCTTAAAATCATTAAAAAGTCGATTCCGGGAAAGATCTTGAGTTAACTCGGATTTTTCGACTAATTTATAATCAAAGTACTCAAATTTCAACACCGTAGTGAGGACCCCATTTATGTGTGACCAATGGCGTCCATCTGACATGACTTTTTATGGCTGCTGCAAGTAATTTTCAAAGCAAAAGGGAGACTAAGTGACAAATTGCGTACGGTTCCTTCTCCGATAATACAGTTCATAAGCCATAAGAACCAATATAAATGAAGTCTTACTGCATGACAATTTTTATTTAAAAAACTTCCCTACTTTTTTTCCTGCACCATGGCCCGTGTTGTAATCAAAACAGTGAAAGCTGGTCTTGTCGACTTGGATACTTTAGGATAGGCGCAGAAAAGCCTTAGTGAACACAAAGGAGCGGGGTGGGGTGGGGTGGAGGAGAGTAATTCCAACATTGTCAGACAAGGTTATACAGCCTAGGTAGAAAACGTCTGCCCATGCATATTTCAAACAAATGACCCTTGCTGGTAATTTCCTTGGCAAATTTTGGGAATTTTTACCGTTATTTCATGTGAAGGTTTCCAGTTTCTGTCATGGGACATTACCTATGTTATTGCCCTATGTTTCGTTTTTAATGAAAGATAAATCCATATTTAGTGATTCTTTCCTGAAAAAGTGACCCATTCGTGTGGCACATAATGTTGCACCTTTCTATGGGAGTAACCCCCTCCCGGTTTTGGGTGGCACAGGTGCGTGGAGTTGACGTTAAATACATAGAGAGAAGGGGACCTTCTCTCTTTGTATACTACACGGCGACTCCAGGCACCTGTGGGGTGGTAGGGACATGGTCCTCAGTCTCCGATGATATTGACGATGATGATGATGATGATTAAATATTTAAAAATGGAGAAAAATAGAAATATATTTGGACTCTGTAAATTTTTGTTGTTGATGTTGTTATTGTTGTTGTTGTTGCTGTTGTTGATAGTATTTGCAGAAAAGAACAAAGTATGCGCTGCGAAATTCAATACAGCCTAACTATACATGTGCGCTGCAAAATTGCAACAACAACAATCATAACAGCGACAACAACAAATTTACAGAGTCCAAATATATATTTATTTTTCTCCATTTTTAAATATTTAAGCTTCAATCATCATCATCATCATCAATATCATCGGAGACTGAGGACCCTATGGTAGGGATAGAACATCTGAGTGCATGCTTTATGTTCACAACATAACAGTGTGTGCATTGCTTCGAGCTTTTAGAATGGAGGCTCCTCATGGTTATGAAAAAAGTCCCCACACCTCACTGTTTCAGACCCCCCGGCCCCAGCATGAATTTAACCCCCAACCTCTCAGCCGTCAATTTTGCTCGGTCCTACACTACAGTGCAATATATACATACGGCAAGCTTCCACGTCCATCCACCGCCACATTGTTGACCAATCCGCAACACCGCCCTCTACATTTTACAAATAAGGTCAACCGGGTCCATGAACCGGGTCACATAACATGGCGGAGAGTGCCCAAGACATACGTGGTCCACCTGTCCGCAACATTCCGGGACCAGGAGGACCGGTGAGTAAGATTATGGCTGCTGAAGATAGTAAATTTCACGTTTTGAAGTTGCTATAGATATTGATTACTTGTGCACTTATCCCAATGTAAAGGCATATTCAATATAATGTGACGGGCCCGTGACAAACTTACACTGCGCACTGTCGTGTCGGCATCGTAACTTTCCATCACATGGACAATTACATCACATTCATTGGCGTACCGTACTACCGGTGATAATCGGTCACGTCATGTCCTAACGACTACACGCACAATCTGTTATTAGAGAGTGGAATTGTGTCGACAAGTCAGTCAATTTACACCAAATAGCGTGGCGGGGTTGACCCTTACAGAGTTGATGACTGCAGTGAAGGACGCCACCAAAGGGACCTCCATCATCCGTGTCCACTTGGCCAGGTTAGGTCTATTCATGGATGTAAAAAATAGTATATGAACGTCCTACTAATTACTGCCCGTCACTGCCCGTCGCTGCCCGTCAAGAAATTAACCTTCCAATTATTGTATTCAGTCGATATCTCAATACGAAAGATCACTTGTAATTATAGAAAGCTACAAAATAAGAGTCTGTTTTACTCCAAACGCCCGAGTCCTGCTAATGCTAATAAATTGCTATGGCAGTGACGGGCAGTGTTCGGACATCGAATACGATCAGTGTTGCCACTCGTTTGAAAATCAACGTTTTTGGGTCTGGGACGACTATTTTGTTTGGTTTTATAGTGAGTAATGATTTTGGTATGATATCAATTGATTACTGTCATTGGAGGTAAATTTCCGACAGGCAGTGACGGTTAGTGGTTGACGTCGATGGGCAGTATATATGTGGTGATGCTACTACTAATTACTGCCCGTGACTGCCCGTAGCTGCCTGAGGACTGCCCAGGACTGCCCGAGGAAAAATTAGGCCAAATTTCACCCATTTTAACTCTAAGCCACTAGATTTAATTTATATCATGCCCGGCCAACCAAAAATATCATTGATTTGGCGTTAACCTGATGATTTCTCCAGCTGTTTTGGAACTCAGAAGACGCCGGACTTGAAGGACGTCGTCAACTTGATAGTGAGATCATACCATTCAGTGCAAGAGGTGGTACGATATCCTAGCCGCACGCGTGCAGCTTGACAGCCTAACACCCCTTGCACTGAATGGTATGATCTCACAATCAAAGCTGGGGACATCTTTCTTGTTGATAATCCGGCGTCCAAACTGGATGCATGTACGATCACATGAGTAGCGTTGCTACTCGTTCGAAAATCAGCGTTTTTCTGATCTGGGACTATTATTTCTTTTGTCTTTACAAAGAGTAGTGGTCTTTGGTATCGAGATATCGACTATTACAGTAATTGGAAGGCTAATTTCCTGACGGGCAGTGACGGGCAGTAATTAGTAGGATCCATTTGTGGAGGGACCGTGATTACGAACTACATACAAACTACATACATATGGTACTATCGAACTATAGTGAGGTACCTCCTTCCCTGCGCAGTCATGTTCAAAAAAACGTGCTTGGTCTGTCAGTGGGGTGTCTACAATTACTTGTTTACCCCTGTGCTTGGTCCAGTCCGTGTGGTTTACTGATGAGTAATAACGATACCATGTGAGGAATACTGGATTGTCATATAATACCTAGATTTACATGCCAGTGTAAAGCCATAGGGTATTCAGTAGTCATTAATGATAATAAAGAAATATAAAAAAATATTATGGAAAATATGAAAATTATTAAAGAAATATGAAAGATATGAAAATTATTATTGTTGTTGTTGTTATTATTTGCATCATTATCATCATCATTATCATTATGAAGCACCATTGGCAATGTTGAATTCCAGCCAAAGTTCACCAGCCGAGCGAAAAGTACCCTATCTACATACACTCAAGGGTTGCAAGTTGCTCCATCCTCTAATCCGTATAAGTCAACTTCAGTTGACAAAATTATCACCAAATCAACATTTGAACGGCAAAATTTCAACCTAAGGCAAGCTGTCATTTTCCATATTACAGTATTCCGGTCCATACTTCACCTTATACCTTTCGCAAAACAAGAAAATTGGTGGTTTTCGAGAGGCATTCTGCCATTGTACGTGGTATATTCTTGTGGCACCTCGTCTGAGTACCAACGTCAGTGAGTATTTGAATCTGACCAGTCAAAAATATTACCCTGTAATGGCTTATTACTGAACTTTGTGTACCAGATTCTGGTAAGTCATGACCATGCTTATGTTGTGTACGATAAGTTTGCAATGAGCTGTGAAAACATAACTTTTGGGACACACAAACCATGTGTGTATATGCGTAGGATACAGGCTACGTGATTGGTCAGATTCAAATGTTCGCTGACGTTGGTACTCAGATGAGGTGCCACAAGAATATACCATGTGCAATGGCGGAATGCCTCTCGAAAACCACCTATTTTCTTGTTTTGTGAAAGAGTAAGTACACAGTTGTAAGAAAACTACCTGACAAAACACTGTTATCTGACGAAATCCACCCCACTCTGCTGTAACCCTTCTTCTTGGTAGAAAATAATCCCTAAACATAATATTTCAAGGGAGAGGATGATCGCGTGACATCATGACAAAAACATGTCAAAAGCTAGAACATTTCACAAAATTGCAAAATACTCGTCAAATATCAGCAAATAGAATTGACTGTGGAAAATCATTCATGGCCTTGACTCGCCCAATGTTTGCAGCCTTTTACAGACACTGACCGTCATCTTAAGGTGTCAGATCTGAGCGCCATGTCTGCCCTGACCGGCTTCTGGTGACACTGTAGTCTGAGTGGGTCAAATAAGTGATATCTTCCGCTTCATGGTGGCAGTAGATTTTCTCGTTGAGAAATGAAAGCCTTCTCTGACTTCTTGTGATCTTGCTGCCGTGTTATCTCCTCTATTGGGTTGTTTGTGGTCAGTTACATGGCGAAGGCCTCTCTTTATATACTGCTTTAATAGGGCTGTTCACAGTTTACGTCACTGTTCTCTCATTAATATGCAAAAATAAATATATGTCCGCATTTTTAGATTATGCTTTTGAAAATTATGCATGCAAAAACGACGAAAACACATCTTAGTAGGTGACTGCTAGTGTAACAATGAATACTAAAAGGCATATTCACGACTCAGAGTACAAGCTGCAAAAACGGCCATGTATGCAACATTGATAAAATTTGTCAGCATTTCAAGCTGCGTGCCGATGTCACGCGCGTACAGCTGTATTTAGTAACAAACCTGTGATCGTGAACAGTGCTATTACAGCGCTCTCATCCCTACCAGCACTACACAGCCAAGCCAGGCCCCAGGGCACGGCCCTAGGGCTACAATTATTACAGCTATCTGTAACCCAGAGGAACCTTCGCCGTGAACGGCCTAACCACAAGTGACTGTGCTTCTCAACACTTTACACTGGTCACTTTCAATGAGATGGTACACACCAGTCCTATTGAATGATTAAAACGCTGTACGCTAAGTCGCATAGATGCCGGTCTCGTTGAATAGGATGGGGTATATTTTCTGGTCTTGTTGAATGAAACATGGTTGATCTAAGTCCTCTTAGCAGTTCTGGTGTACGCTATGCTGCCCCAAGGCGTATGCCAAAACCAAAGAGAGCTCCTTGATTGAGACCTGGCATGTATGTGTCGGTCTCAGTGAATGAGATTAGGTATTTACGCCGGTCTCAGTGAATGAGATATGGTATTGTGCTGGTTTCAATGAATGATATGATATTTTAAATTTACAGCCAATGGAGCTTTCAATAGAATGTGTGAAAAAAGTGATTTTTTTACTATTAAATGTAATAATATTATGGTATAGGGCTCAGCCCTTGGTGTCGCGCCTGTTTTAAGTCAGTAATGATTGTAATCAGCATGATGAACGATTTAATTCGAAGATATTTCATAAGGTGACTAGTAAGTTCAAGCTCTCAATAACAATACTTTTAAGCAACTTACACAAAATATCAAGCAAAACTTGTAGCGCGAATGTTTGTAAGACAACTATGCCCAGTTTCCCTCTGATGAAAGCAGTTCATGTACGTACACGACGTCAAACCCTGCAGCAGTGCGGGTATAGATTTTCTGTAATGTCCAAAAATTTTGGACAAAACTTGGCAATTTTACCATGATAACAACCTATTGTGTTAAAGGGAAACCTAAGTCCAGCGACTTTAACCGTTTATCCCTCCCAAAATCACCCTTGAATAAAATGCAGCTCAAATTTGCAACATAATTGCACGCGCCGACGACTACGGAGCGACGAAAAGAGAAGTTGAAGTATACGACATTTATGAAAATGAGCTCGGAATCCCATGGGCGGCGAAAGGGCTCATGGGAGGAGGGCGTGACGTCATCGGCGATACACAAACGCGTGCGACAGCTTACCAAAGCATTGGAGTCTGTGACTGCAGCAGTGCAGTTCTGCACGTTACGACTCTTTATTAACTGTAGGTAGCATAAAAATGATCAAATGTTGTTAAGTTGAGTGCCTAAATCACTCAAGGAAGAACAAACGGAGTCAGCTTTTATTGTCGTCCCACAGAACAGCTTTTTCGAAGACAGTAGCTAAAGAAAGTCGGACGAGCTTTAAAATCTGTAAAAGATACAAAGTTATGTTCTACTTCTTTCAGGATGATTGTTTTATAAGGATTTCGGGATTCTGATACCGATACAAGACTATACTACACAATGCGGTTCGTATCTTGACATGCGAGTCAGCCTACTATCGCCGGTTTTAACCAGATAAATATTGGCGATTTCGGGACTCTAAAATCCGAAGACGGAAACTACACAAAGCGTCTCTTATCTCGACAGCCCGGGTCTGCGAAATCGCCGATATATACCCAATAAATATAGTCAATTCGGGACTATATCTGGTAATATTGATATAACAAGATATACTGGAATGACTTCTCGCCTATTGTGTCTCGGCACGGCGGGTCTGACAAATCGCCGATATTATATTTACCCGATAAATATCAATTGCGCCGGGACTCCTAGACTAATGCAGACGATTCAGTGTGGCTGTTTTCGGACGACCTCGGTTTTCGGACATTTAATGACATGCTGTTCGTTGTACTCACTTCGCTCTGTATTGATAGTGTTTTACAAGTCATGTGACAGCATATTAAGTCAAGTGACGCTGTTGTCCCGTTTCGGATATTTTTTCGGTAGAAGCTATTTCGGGCTACAAACTTAGCCACACCGTTCGATACAAGGTGTCGAACGCAACACACAGAGACAGCCCATGTCCGATATTTAAGCGCCATACACGTCGAAATAAGCTTATAGTTGCGTCGTCCATGGATTAGACGTAACTAATTTATCACATATGTTTACAAACAGTTTTCTAAACACGTCGAAATTGAAAATCGGGGGTTTGAAGTTTCAAAATATCAATATTTAGCCCCTTAATCACATTCGAATACGACGTCCGATTACTGCGATAGCAGTCCAATTACTACGCACTCAACATGGGGTCAACAATTTGGCAACTTTGACCCCCTAAATAACACTTCCGTCCTGTCAACAGTTTGAGGATAAGCGCAATAAAGTTTCGAAGGATATGGTAATAAGATTTCGCAGTGCTCGTCATTTATGAAACGGCTTTGAGCGAAATTCACTACCCTGTCTGAAAAACTGTCGCTAGATTTACTTGCACTGTGTGGTGTCGGCACGCCGGGTCTGCGAAATAAGATATTTATCCGATAAATATCGGCGACTTAGGACTTTAACTCTGATACTAGACGATACATTGTCAAATTGAGGGTAAATGTCCGATGTATATCGGAGATTTCACCACCTAACAGATCCGACTACCTCTGTCCGACTCTCAGTTCAAAAATACCATCCATGGCCGGTAGTCAAGAATACTGTATGTTTTACATTATTAGATTTATTCATGCACGAAATACATGTTTTACATGCAAAGCATTTGTTCATTAAATGTCCACAAGAACTTTCATACACTACTATCGGGACTTCGTCGAGAGGGCCGATCGGATATCACCGTGAGTTTGGGAGGGCCTTGCACGAATTACATTCTGTACAGGTAATACATTTTTACTTGGCGATCGATCGGGACTTGAACAGAGGACATATCGGACATCATCGGGAGTTTTGGCTGGTCTTGTATGAAATACATTCTTTACAACAATAGACGATACTGTCTTTTTTAAATAGCGGGCAAATATCCACTATATCGGAGATTTCATCACTTTGTAGATCTGAGTAAGCCCGACTTCCTAAGTTCGAAACGAACTTCGAAAAATAGACGACACTATAGATTTGTCGAATCGCGAATAAATATTTTCCGATACATATCGGAGATTTCGCAACCTTAAAGATCTGGCCAAGCTCGACTTACATGGTAACACCATAGACCCTCGAGGGTCTATGGTAACACATACAATCAGTCAATCCTTCCGTATCATTCACGAACCAAAAATTAATTTAAAGCGAGTGGTAAAGAAAAACTATGTTTTAGAAACGTAGCGTTGAAGGATCGTAGGGTCACTCAGTGTCTCCATTCAGTTCGGGGTCTGTACAAGCACAGTGACTCCCTTCGTGGAATCATACACAAAACGCAAACAACCAAATATGAACGATGTGTTGAGATGCTTTAATGATATCTTGGTTCAAATTAGTATGGTTTGATTTCAGTCGGGGAAAATTAATACTCGATGTCAGAAATATCGCTGTCCGAACTCTCCATAGTCGTCTTACAAACGCGCTGAACTGTTTACAGAACTCCTTCAGCTGCAAGCTACAATCCGTGTGTATCGCCGATGACGTCACGCACGCTCCTCCCATGAGCCCTTTCGCGCCCATGGAATTCCGAGCTCATTTCCATAAATGTCGTCTACTTCAATGTCTCTTTTCGTCGCTCCGTAGTCGTCGGCGCGTGCAATTATGTTGCAAATTTGAGCTGCATTTTATTCAAGGGTGATTTTGGAAGGGATAAACGGTCAATGTCGCTGGACTTAGGTTTCCCTTTAAACAATGGACGTATTATGCCATCATTATCATTGCAATGGTAACCGCACTGCCCACCTTCCACTTGCAAGCTGAAAACTATAGCGTTCTGTCTAAAAACTGGCCATTTTTTAATCTAGTTATTGACACAGGGGGCGCTTTTCTAAAATTCAATCCCAGCATTCTTTGCGTATGCCACCGTTCATATCATATGCACGACAGTTTTCTCCCATTTTCTATTTTTTATGCGTGATATTAACGATATTTTGTATGAGCGACAAGGTGGATAATAACACTAACTGGCTAATAAAAGATATTTTTTATAAATGGCATGTTATAAAATAATAAATTGCACGTTTCATATTTGTTTATTTACGAGTACTCAAAAAAAACATGGCGGCGCCCATGAAAGTAGGGTACACTTCCGGTTAGTCGCATAGTATATTATGAATATGCGCATGCGTAGTCAGTAAGCCGCTGGCGCGACTATTATTGTTTACTTTATGTTTCCTTACTTCGATATGCCATTCAGAGTGTGTATTAATATTTACTGTCCCGAAGCTTATTTAATACAACTACTGTAAAATTTATTTTTTAAAGTCGTTGTTTGGTTTTTCAGCAAATTATCGCCAACGATGGAAATTTAGCAAAAACCTTTGCTTTTATTCAAAATACCACGCACACATGGATGCAAAACTAAGTATTCACTTAATACTTTAGCCTTTTGTTTAAACTAAATGAACAGTATTATAACAATGACACTCACAATTAATGCACTTTTCTACATGTTCAATTAACATTATAACAATACATGTAAGTTCATTGCTAATAAACCCAAAACAAATAATGTCCATCTTAAAGATATAAGTTAGAATTATTAGATTTGTAAATATTTTGAAAATGAAAATTAAAAGAAATGAATAGGCAAGATTCAAAGTCATTGATATACAAATTATGACAGTGTAATACTATAGTGAATGCTAAGATCATCAAATATGACAAGCTGAGATTTTTTCTCACTGACGACATTATAATATTTGTTATTCATGGGAAAAGCTGTCTGTGAATGGAGAATTTTACCATATTTTATGTTTCAGTAAAATTGTAATAGAACTACAGGATTAACTGCAATTGCAGTTTGGGAAATCTACGAGGAAAACCAACAAAAATACGCAGTGTAGTGATACATTTCCTTAAGCTGCAGTGGTTTGGCCAAAAGACTCCTTAGGCTACTGGTAATGAGGGTTTTGTCAGGTAGTGGTCTTTATACACACTTGACGCCACTGCATCGGTAGTCGCAGCATTGAGGTTCACGTGTACGGTATGGGTGCTCAGCTACCTCCCACCCTCACAGAGCTGAGAGACACGTGAAAGACTTGTTTGTAGAATCCTTTAACCCTTTCACCACCATGGTTTGTCCCAAATCCATTGTTTTCTATGGTAAAGTTGGACCTGTATACAGGGAACTGGGGGTGAAAGGGTTAAAAGTCCCTTCCTGCAAACAATGAATGTCACACATCCATTTCAATGAGACCATCCCGCTAGATCCACAGACTCTAAATGATATCACTGCCAAGAAAAGTTTGAAAGTTTTTCCCAATTTTTTTTCATTTTCTCCTGCGGACATTCATCGTAAATAAAACTTCTACAAAACTGATTAATACGATATTAACATAAAAGAGTAACTAGTGTTGACTTGCGGCATAATTGATTTTTAGCCTGCGGTAATAATATTTCAGCAATATCAAGTTTCCATGGTGGACATAATAATTGCAGGAATCATTCTTGGTGCAAGTATGATGCTTTGAAATAGAGAGTGTGTGTATGTATTGTACCCTGGTATTACATCACAGCCTCTTTTAGTTCACTCATTTCACTGTATACTGGAGAGAGAGTTAGAAGGTCACCCTTACGATTCATTTAGGAGGCCTGTTCATGAGGCAGACAGTAGACCTGGAACCTGCAGTACTTGCTGTTTGGTCTTTGAAATGTGAATAAATCACGAAGCTGGCATGTTAATCTGTGTACAGAAGGTCAGAGAATCTTTTATCAAGTGATAACACAGGCTACCCAGACAGTATTAATAAGCTTATAATTGAGTTTTTCTCACTGTTTTCTCTATCAGATCCTCTCCTTTTCTTCATCACAGTCCGTCTATGGATATAGGGACTGTGTCTTCATGCTCTGACTGATCGGAGTAAATAAAATAAACGGTTATATAATCTAACCTAGCCTCTTAACTCTTTATTCATTTTACACCCATTACAAGGACAGTTATCTCTCATATACACATCTTGTAATTAATTAGTCAACACAACTAATTATGCTAATCGGTGGACTTATCAAGGGTTGGTCAGCATTGGAAAGATAGAGATGTAAATGAAAAAGGAGTAACCTTTCCTATCTTTCGCGATGTTGACCAACCCGTAAAATCCCTGATAAGTCCACGGATTAGCATAATTAGTTGTGTTGACTAATTAATTACAACATGTGTGTATGAGAGATATACGTCCTTATAATGGGGTGTAAAATAAATAAAGAGTCACAGAGGCTAGGTTACGTTATATAACCATTTATTTATTTACCGTACTCGTCCGAGTATAAGCCCCCCTACTGATTTCAGAGGATTTTAGAAAATGTATTAAATCCGTGTATAAGCCCCTACCCTAGTGTAACTCAAATACAGAAAGTTAGGAGAGTATATTTGGTCGTTTAACTTGGTAAAATTACTTTTAGATAATAAAGAAACTATTAACAGATGTTAAAACAATGGGAAACTAGAGTTTCCGTGACAGCATCGTAAGGAAAATGACACGTTTTGCCAGTACTATCTTGATTCTTTGACCCTGCTCACCCCCGTCGCCTAAATAGAATATTCTCACTCACGTCCGCCATTGTTTATTTTCATTCACGGCCACGATGTTTTCATGCTCGAAACATGCAATTTCTTTTGTTTGAAGCAATTATCCATTCACTTGTGAAGACTTTTCCTAGTGACTATTACAATTTTCACTGCTATGTTGTTGTTTTCACAAGATGTAGACAGTTTGATACTGGAATATTGAGTTGCCTTTCCTTGTAGGCAATGCATGCCTGTTCACATCAGCAGCATACATCCATGACGTCTTTGTTTCAAGTTTGAGGTTTTTTCGACTCTGAAATTTCACCAAAATGTCACTTCTGTATTCAGAGATTGTACAATCAATTTCTTTGGATGTGTAAGTCGATTTTGAGGGCGATAGAAAGATCGAGTGGTGTTGAAAAAAATCCAGGGCATGAGATTTGAGGCGAGCGATCGCTCCGCTCGCCTAGCGCTCGCGCAAATCAAAATCCACGCGAACGATTTTCCGCTCGCGCGGCAACTTGGACAGGACTGCGACATGTTCACAGAATGAATGCACTGCAAAAAAACTGGCGTCTGAGCACGTGTTCATCATCGGAATGACAGGCTACAGCCTGCAGACTTTCAGCTTCTTTTTTGTAAAAATTAATTAAATTGTAGCGAACATATGAACAAGAGAAACAAAGGCCATGCGTACGTGTGCCAATACCGTGTCTTCTATTTCTAAGCTTTGCTATACACGGTCCCTACAGGGGATTAGCCGTGGCCGTGGCTAGTAAAACTCATCAAATTGTGTTGCTTTATATGCGATGTCTGTACAGAGTACGCAACCAGGACTATATTGAACGTAAGCCTGGCATCTGTCCGGAGCGGGCGCTCCCATAGATCATTACAGGCAATTCATTCAACACGAATTTTGCGATCCTCCTCATTTGTTCGTACTTATTTTCTTGAAAAGCGTTTAGCTGATTTCATAATTAGGAAGAACCGTATTCTCGATAAATTAGGAGCACAGAGATTTCGACAAGAATTGAATATGCAGTTTGGAGAAATATTTGAAGACGTTGAAAACCTCCTCGGAAATACGACGTATGAAAACCTCCTCGGAAATACGGCGCGCAGTTTCTCCGCCGAAATCAGCCGATTTTAGATCCAAAACTTGCACTGATCTTCGTTTTCGAGCACACCCACCTCGCCTAGGTACACGATGTGCTCAGCCGCGCTTATAAACTTAGCCAAAGCCTAGTTTTCTCTCTCTATGCGAGGGAAGCGTTCGTATCCGCGCGGCCATTGTTAATCTCATTCAACCCATGAGCACTCGGGCGAAAACCAGCCTTGCAAACAAAAGAGCATCGCGATATCGAACTTCAAAAGTAGACGTTCTGAGAGGAGTGCAACAAGAGAAAATTATGAAGTATGTAAAACTTCTGAAGCGATAAAAAGAAAAAATTATTTTGTCAACAGAAAATGATCATCGTAGATTGTATTAGCTCAGAGGTGGTTATAAATAATGTTAATTACAGAGTGCTATATCGATAGTGTGTACCGGTATATCATAGCACAGCAAGTTGTCTGTATTTTGTGACTTGTCCAGTGATCAGGACTGTATTGCTGATACTGGTTCTTACTATAATAATACTTACATTAAGTTCCTATAACAAACAAATATAACAAAAAAAAAATAAGAAAAAAAAGTAAAAATAGATATTCTCAATTAGAATGCACAAGACACAATTAACGATTTCATAATTCTTTTTATTTGCTTCACTCTCCCTATGCATTTCAGGGGAGTAGTTTTATCACTCTCGTAACACTCCCGCAGATAATTTTAGGAGAGTGATTTTCAGCTCACCAGCACTTTTTAAATCTCATGCCCTGAAAATCGTGCATAAAATTAGCATAAATTAAGCGTCCATAGCAGATAACATGGGGTTGCTCGAGTATAAGCCCCTCCCCTAGTTTTACTGCTGTTTATTGTTGCCGAACCGGGGGGCTTATACTCGGACGAGTACCGTACTACGATCAGTCAGTGCATGAAGAAAAGGAGAGAAAATGATAGAGAAAACAGTGAGAAAAACTCAATAATAAGCTTATTAATACTGTCTGGGTAGCCTGTGGTGATAATTTATTTTCTTTTTGCGAAGGGGAAAGAATATTAGTTGTGGCTAGTAGTAGTTGCAACAGTGGTTTACCTACATACGGTTTACAGGGGTTTCCCCTTGCCTCCTGTACCTCAATGCAATTATGTTATGGGATGACAGAAAGTGTTCTAACAGGGGTTTCCATAAACCATTTACCTATCTTCTCAAATCTTCACAAATAACAGTGTTGCCAGACGAGTACTTTGATCACAGCGAGACCAGAAGGCTGCGCAACCAGAGATGATCAGATGAAACCCTTTAAAGCCCCTTGTCAGAAGAAAATGGGGTTGTAACAGATTGTGATAGGGACAGGTTCAGAGCAATTTAAGTAGAAAGTCTCATCCCCAAGGATTTGCCATTGCCCTTGAACTTGCTAGCCCCACATGTCTGATACAAACATGGAGGGCATCGCGAAAACACCAACCATCATTACAAGCCAAATTTTATACTATTTGTTTGCCTGATAACTTGATGCTGCAGTTTGAAGATACTTGTAGTAGTCTATGCAAAAGTTGTGAGTCCGTCGCAGTTTTTAAATGCTGTTCACAGGATCTTTCACAATATTAAAGGTACATGTACTTTGAAATGCACCAAGGGACAATGAACGTAGAAACATTGAGAAAACTAAAAACATATTTATTCCTATTCTCTGTCCCCAAAGATGTCGAAAGACAAGGTATCAAACTTTCAAACACTACACTTTGGAAAAAGTGTAGTTATATTCAATGATCCCATTCGACATTACGCATACAGGTTCTGCTAAACTAGTTTTAACACTCTGCATTTTAACACAGTTGGGAGTAGACTAAGAAACCATTTTTCATCAAAACAAAAAGTTTAATGGAAAATACGTCACGGTCTAAAGGTGTGGTGTGTGGAGCTTGAAAGGTGTTTCCATACCAAATGCAAGTCCAACCATGCATATGTGACGGTACTGATAAGTACACAGTGTACCTGTCAATCAAATTATTTTGAGACTCTTCCTAGGTGGCTATCCCATAATACTTTGTATATCCCAAGGCAGAGGTGTTCTGGCTCATTCTGTCCGTCTCCTGAGAAGATGGCACTCTGCATTGGTCTCGCTCATTAAGCTGACTTCAAGATCCCACTGGACTTCACTGCATCTTTTCAACTCAATCGTTTTGTAACAGTGACGGAAATGAGTAACCTCAAACACTGATTAGCCTCCCTGAAACTTCTTTGTTCAAACAGTTTGTTCTTTGTAATATTATTTTTGAACAGTTGATATGAAGTGAAAAGACTATCAGCTATTTTGTCTCATCAGCTGATGGCCGGAGAAGCTTTCAACTTGGGTTTCATCCCAGATTTAGCCTGTTGTGAAAATTGCACCATATCAAAACAATCTACCAACACCAACATGTACCTGATTGGGTGAAAACTTGGGTATTGTATCCAATGACAATCTTTGTTCCACAATCTATTGTTCCATAAAACTTTGATTGGTGCTCTCTAGACAGTCAGGCATTGAGCATTGTCTTCAGCTGCAACGAGCAAGGACAATGTACAAGTGACACAATGGCATGAATTCACAGCTCTGGGTACTGCTCTGCTCATGCATGGAGGTATGGCTCATGGCTCCATGGCTCATGTAAATTCCCTCAAATCTTGATTCCTGCCAATGAATATTCTAATTCCAGGTGATTTTCAACATACATACTGGTCAATGTAGCCATTGCAATGCCATTCCTGAACTTAAGAGTTGAGGGGTATAACCTATGTATAACGTGTAAGGCCTGTCTGAAATCTGAATTTCAGTCGACCATTGCTTCAGAATTTTCAGCTTCTAACTACCTATGATAAACCATGTGGCAAACATTGCATTTACTTGAGTAATGAAAAGACGAACATACCATATTTTGACACCTGTTTCAATTTACACCTTTTTTCAGCAGGGTCAGCAGACACTCACAGAAGCTGAGAAAAGAGTACTCAAGGAATGTACAAATGAAAGCACTTGGTTCAGAGGTATGAATGTGTATTCAACCTGTTCACACCCATCCTCTATGGAAAGGTCCACAATCCCCATTGATGACAATGCTTTTAGACCAAACCACGGTAGTAACAGGGTTAAAGTACCTGTTTACACTCTTTTGTCGTCTGCAATGTTCTCAGCATAGTTTGAGACTCGATACACACTAATATTATTTTGATACAATAAATGAAAACATTTTGATATTTTCTGTACAAAAAAAATAAATGGTGAAATGCAACAATTCAACAAGCTGGAAAATCAGCACTGACAGGTTTTGCGAAAAAAACTGTGTTTCTCCCTAATGTCAGCATTAAAATATTAACAGTATACGGTAAAATGGTCACCCAGATGAATTTAACAAACTAGTATTTTGGTAAATGTCAAACCAGAGAAAACAAACTAGTATTTTGGTAAATGTCAAACCAGAGAATACAAATCATCTTTGTCAAACCCAAACATCTGCGGTGTATGTCTGCCATTTAATGATAATTTGCAAAGTCATTATCAGTTTCCATGGTAGTCGGTAATATCTCTCCTAAATCCCAGTTGGGGAAAAAAGCTGTAACAGCAGTTCAATTCCGCTTGCTGTGAGCTACCAACGAACATACTGGTTTAATGTCAACATTAATAGATTTTTTGCTTCTGGTTCTCAAAATTTGGCAAAAAAGATTTTTTTTTTCAGTTCCTTTTGTCACCTTAAACATCTTGGTGTGATGTAAATTATAAATTCACTGACTACAGAATATTTTAACTCCATTTTTGGCATTTAACCTGTTCACCCCTATTCCCAGTGAACAAGTCCACAATCACAGTTGATAACAATGGGCTAGGGACAAACCATGTTACTGAAAAGTTTTTGAAGGGCCAGTAGCTGTAACTGTTGATGATTTTTTTTCACTATTTTTGTTTTTTATGTCAATGGCAAGTTCTTGTTCTACTCCCCAAAGCATGTTGATCTACACATTATTTTCCTTTTCAATATAACATCCAGATGTGTAAATGTACTGTTTTCATTTACATTTAAATTTTCGTCCAGACCAGAAATCACCTGAGGTCAATAATTACAACAATGCAGTCTACACATGTACAGGCTGAGTTGACAAGCTGAATACTGTATATCTCAACATGCTTCAGGGGGGATCTCTAAATGATGTTGGTATGACTTGAAACAATCAAAGGTTTTGTTTTCCTCACCTCAAGGTTAATCTGTTTCTTGTAAATTTTTATTTGATATAAACTCAACATAATGATGATTGTTTGTTTGTTACTTCTTCAGCTATACCATTGGGAGGGGTTGGTGCCGGCTTAGCTTACTATCTCGTTAAACTAGGTAAGGAAATAAGTTAATAGAAACCACCCACCATTGACCGTCCTGTCATTTGATTCTGCATAGTCTGTTTATGCAAGAAAAAAACTTCAACTCAAATGAACAAATACTAATGAGGGACGGCTTCAACCCAGATCCTGCCCAGTTCATATTTCACCATCAGGCTGAGATGGTTAATACAAGCAAACAAGCACTGGCAACATGTCCCGTATTTTGCTTTCTTAACAAAGGCTTGAGAATTTCAATGCCCCTGGAAAAATAGATACTGTAAATACGATTTTTATGGACGTAGTCTGCAATTGCGCTAAGTAGATGAGAGTACGCATAGGTTTTGGCTCAACACTGCTTTTTACTCTCCCAGAAGATGAGGAAACGATAGGCCTGGCAAAATGAGGGTTACCAATGGTTGTGTCTTATATAAAGTAGATCAAAGTCAGACATTACATGAAGTCAACTAATACCAGTACTGTCAGTTGAAGATAAAAACCAAGCTTTTGTTACGCAACTTTCCAAGCCTAACTACTTGCTTCTTGTCTGAAAATATCAAAAGTACCTTGGTAGGTAGGGTACAGAAATTAATTTAATTTGCATTTCCATGATTTCTACTGTACCACAGGAAAATTGACAGCATCTCCAAAGTATGGACCTGTGCCAAAAATGGCCTGTAAGTATGAAAACCAATATGAAGATAACTGGTATTGTATATTTCCATCTGAAGTGAAAATTATTTGCACTGCATATTTCCATTGACATGAAATCTATCTTTCTGATTTTGTTGACCAAAAACTCAAATTTGCTGACTTGAGAGCGTGTCTGCTATTGCCAGTGTAAGACAACATTTGACTGTTGAAGTTGAACCCTTACTTCTGCATGTCGGATCCACACCAAAGTATTTCCGATGGTAAATGAGATAAAGTTGTTCACATCATAAGATATTGTGTGTTAAAGGTACACAGTCACCTGTAATCTAAATATGCCCAAATAAAAGGGTGTTCCTTGGTATTCAAAATGCTCATGTGAGGGCGCTCTTTTTAAAAAGTGGCCACCCGCTTAAAATCTGTGATTGGTTAGATTTTCTCTTTCCATGTTAACTGTGGCAAAATTGGAACAGGTGACAGTATACCTTTAACTCTTTGAGTGCCAAAGTCAAATTTTGTTGCCTTTATAAAATATACCCCATTCAATGTAGCTCAGAGTTTCATCAAAATTTTGATAAAAAAATGTTATCAATGGAATGTTATGTCCATTTTTTCTAAAATAATAAAAAAAATTACAGAAAGTTCATACAAATAGGTGAAGTGTTGCAGTAAAATTTTGGTGGGAAAAAATTACAGTTTTCAAAGGGTTAATTTTCATGTCAACTCTTGGTCTATTCCAGTTTGTCACGTTTTATTTTCTCTCTTCTCAACTTCTCTGCCAGATGCTGCCTTCTTTGGATACATCATTGGTAAATTTCATACCTGAATGTGTGTCGAGCCAAGATCATGGCACTTGAGAATTCTCCCATGGCAGAGGCCATGAGAAAGAAAATGAGACCCATTCCGTAAGTTGAAAAATTAGCTCTAGGAGACCAGAAAACAAAAATTTAACCTAAAGGAAAACAAAGAGTTGCCAAAAGTGATTTATACGATCATAATGAATGTGTATGCTTTCACAAATTTAGCGTTGACATGAACACACAGTGCAAGTCAGCCACTATTGTTCCTAATACCAGCAGTGTCAATAAACTACTTTTGTCAATTCTTGAACACAGCCAACAAAACACAGAAATTATTACTGCAATTTTCATTATGTATGTATAATTTTCATTATGTATGACCAAAGTATTTACCACATCAAAATATAAAAATTTCTACAAAGATTTCATGAAAAAAGGGAAACTTAAGTATTCTCTAGCATTTTAACAGTAAAAGTGAATGTTCTCTAACCCATTTACCCCCATTTCTCTATATAGAGGACCACATTTCCTATGAAAACAGCAAGGATTAGACCAAACTATGGTAGTGAAAGGGTTAAACAGGAACTTCCCCTATAAAAGCCAGATTATCGTAAATCAATGCAAATGTAAAAAAGCCACGCTACTGATTGGACGCGTCGTGTTTGGTCCCAGAATCCCACAATTTTGCCATGTTTCAGGCGTTCATCGTCATTGAATCGTGCATATGATGTCTGTGAATACATAGTGACTAAACTTGAGTCGAAAATAAACTGAAAAAATGTTCCGTTTTTTGTCGGAGAATGCATATGATTCAAAATGTGTTTCATGTACGACCATTTGACCCCTCTTTGCATATGTCACGAAAGTGCCCCATCATGACTATTCAAATTTATCATACGTTCAAAGCGATGCTCTGAGAATTCAAACACCCCCACCCAGTGTATGCAAATGGCTGCGTCATCAGTAATCCCCCTATTGTGCGCCCACTGTCCTGTGACTTCCTGTTTAAGTAAAAGACTTGTCTGTGAAATATATAGCCATGAAAGAATCAAAAGTCACAAGTTATACTGTTTTTATCTTGTTTCAACTTCTGAGAGATGATGTTGCTGAAAATAGTGGCCTGCCATGTCACATGTACACACAAAGGAAACATACAACAATGACAAATTACCTGTAAGTTATTGATACGGAAAGATATTATTTCAAATTCAGTTATTTCCTGTAGTGCCAATTAACCCAGCAAAGAAGTCTGATCAAAACTGCCTGTTTGCGTACCTCACCTCTATACGTGTAAGGTGGTTCAATAACCGAACTACATGTACATGGAGGTTGGCATAATTTTGACTACAACCCTCCACATAGCTGAATTTCAGTGAAACGCACACATACACACATGCTCTATGTACACAAAGTCCATCAAAGCAATGAATAAATGGCCGAAGAATTGCACGTCAGTGCTTCGTGATTTTATGTAGCTTCCAAGACAGTTTGAAGGATGTGTCCAAACTAGTTTCAGAAGGTTTGCACAAATCATCCATCATTCAGCTATCATGACTGTATGGTGTTTATTTCATGGAAAGCGTTTTACCTAGTGTCTGTTATTTGATATTTTGTGCTTTAAGAATGAGAGAAGATTCCATGCACCGCGATGAAATGCCTGAGTATTCATCTGTTGGTGCAGCGCGGTTTCAACAACGAGACATTGGTGACATCGCCATGTCTAGCCCAGACACGTACACGAGTATGGACATTGATCCAACAAAACAGGTGGAAGCAAGGCAGGATGACACAGTGTCAGGTAAGGGGCTAGACCAGTCATCTCAAGTATAGTTGTGCCACTAAGGTGTTCACACTCCTGTAAAGTCCTTGAATTTCTAAGGATTTGGAAAAAAGTCCTGGCAAATGCTGGAATCGTGAGTGACTTTTGAGTCAGTCAAGCTTATTTGCCAGCTACATGGAGTTAATGCAGCTATTTTTAGTACTGTTTTGCTCGACATTATATGTATTTTTGCTGCATGAGACATGGCAAAGCAATCATGCTAAGGCACACAAGAATTATGTTGTGGTTCCTGGAACAGTTACTTATGTATTCAGACCTTGATTACCGCTGACGTGTACTTTAAATAGCTGTATATCCATGCAGAAGTTCCCAACACCTCCTTTTACAGGTAGTAGGCACCTTGCAACAGAAAGTTGAAATTTTTGGCTGAAGCTGTCCGCAAGGAAACTTTAAACCAATCTCTTTTGTAATCAAGTGTCAAGTGTCAAAATCAGAGTAAGAACTGTAAAATGTTGGTGCAAGAGAAACAAATTACCTAAAACCTGAATGTAGAAATCAAAATGGCCACTATTCCCATATTAAGTTTATTTCCTTGGGGAAAGATTAAAGTTTGGATTTTTTGCCAATGATAAACATCATTTGCTCCACAAGTTTGAAAATAAGCTCACATAAACAGTTGACAAGCAAAGTAATGTGACATGTTGAGAGTCCAAGTATCTGTCCCTTTGGCCTACTGGTATTCTACCTCAAAGGCTGGTGCAAAATACCAGCAGCGAATACAAGTGAAACTTACTTGAATTTCACCGACTATACTGCCCTCTCTTACAGCCTTTGCCCCTCTGAGTCCTCCTGAAGACGATACCAAGAAAACAGTCACGTACGACGAGCTACGGAAAAAACACAGAAGCGAACAGCGGCACATGGTGTCACCTGGGTACGTGCCGCCTCCGAGTCACGCCCCTCGGTCCAGTACAGGCATGCCAACTCAGCCAGTGTCACCCAGTGAGCAGGACAGGCAGAGGCACTTTGGTCAAAAATTTAATCCAGATGCGCACTTCGGTAAAAGTGTGTCAAGAGGTGAGCAAAGGGCTTTGTTAGATGAATATTTACTGTGACAATAAGGAACTGGATTTTGTGTGTGAGAGTTGTAGAAGATAGAGATGAAGAGAGACAGAGACAGAGAGAGCAAGCAAGCACGCGAGCAAATTCGATGATGTTTATGTTGTTCATGTCACTTTTTATCATTCTGTGTTACAGGGCAAACTGTAAACAAGTATGGAGATGTTGTAGACGACATTGAATGAATCACAAGGAATATGTTGAAAGTTATCGTACTATGGCAGCTGCTAAGAAAGACAGAAAACATTGAAAAGAGAGAAAAAAACAAAAGACTTTGTCGATGAAAGAGTTGACCAGGTTTCATTCATGTGTTACTATCAGAGGATGTGTGCAATGGGCGTATTGAGTTTACATAAATGTAATTTGCGGATGGGGGGGGGGGGGCCATACTGAAGATGGAAAAATGTTCTTTCTGTTGGATTTTTGCTGCGAGTGCCATTTTGATCTCAAGGAAATAAGAAGTTGTTGCCTTGTCTAGTCGTTAACATGGATAATATGGACAGGCAATTAAAATGAAGTTTGTGTTTTTTCTGTCCAAGGTGTGACTGATGATCCAGTTTTGAAAAAAAAATTGAAATATTATTTTCTGTAAATTACTAGTATTTAAAGCTGTGCCACTTTGCACTGTTTGCTAGTTGCCAGTCAACAGTGAAATTCAATGCAATGAATGGAATTGCCATTTGTCCCGTGAGAAAGTCTTTCTATTATGTAATGGATATGATTTTTGACGAAAAAACATTAAAATGTAAATACTCTTAAAAACAAGCGTGATACTGTATGACCTTTGGAATGTGTGACAAGGTTATAGTCTTGCATGCATGGAAGCAATGTGACTCAAAATGGCCTGCACAAGATATAACTGTATTTCTCCGTAGTAAACATGTATTTTTATACTCCAAGTGACAAGGTTTTGCTTTTAACTCAATAGCTAATTGCTGCGGACTTAGTCACCCAGACACACTGCATGTCTCTCATGACAAATAAATGACCCATAGCGGAGTTACACAAGAATGTCAACTTCCTCTGCGTGTGAATGGAATAGAGCTACGCTCACAGATCAGAAAACTGGCAGTTTCCTTCTGTCAAGGGAACGTGTACACGGCTCATGTAACAGGTCAGGCAGATTTCGTAACCTTGGATTGAATGTACACGGCTCATGTAACAGGTCAGGCAGATTTTGTTACCTTCATGTGGTTTTGTAATGTGCACATTTTCCAGAAATTATTCAATCAGTTGCTTTTATGGAATATGTGAAAAGTTCATGAGCTGATCCTAGCCCTACTAAGATCTGTTCAAACAGTGACAATAATTGGTGTTCTTATTTTAAAAAGAATATTCATCACAATATTATATATCACAAGAATATTCATCTGCCTGAATTCATTGCTTTAGGCAAAAAATGTCAGGGCAGTGATACGTAAATTCATTAGCAGGTCCATAATTGTAACATTAAATTATGGCATCTGTAGTCATGCAATGGTATTTAAGAATATTTTTCTACATTTTGTTCAAAGTATCTTTTTAATGTTGCCTTGTAACACTAGCAATACTAGTGTGTTGAAGTGACAAAGTCAGCAGTAATTAGTTATCAAGGTTAAGGTGAAATCACCTGGATCCCTTGCTAGGGATAACCTCAGGTTGTCACAAGACATGTAGGACATCTTATTTGCGCATATGTTCTATTGAAAATTGCTGCTTGGTTCAAGAAATGAAAAGGTTTAAAATTTGACCTTTCATTATTTACTCTTCTTTTAGCATGTCCAGTTTTGAACCAGTTTCATTTCTTTCAAATTTGTTTTTGTTTCTTTTGTTTGTAGTGGTTTGAATGGTAACCAGATGTTCCAAATTTACTTTCAGTTTAATGACTAATAACGACCAGCCTGAACCGCAGGCAGCACCATAGTGCTATTAATTATGGCGCTGCCTGTGGCCTGAACAGCCTGTCAATATGACAGCTTGCTCATGCATAGCGCCCTCTCCAGGACAGCTTGAGAACGTCACTCTCTCAGCTCGAATGCTAGCCTTGCTTTCAATTGCTTTGCAGATGATACTTGCCTTACACATGCATAACGTTTATGGTAAAGCGTGGCGCTAGTAGTTGGAAACAAGGACTTTTGCTCTGTGTGCGAGGAGTGAAGCAACTCACTCCTAGCCCAGCGGCGCCACTTTGCTTTGATTATTAAATTAAGGTGGCCGAGTGAAAAGGTCTAGAAAACGAGACACTGTTTGTAGACTTTCAAGATCATCTCCCCATTATCTTGAAGTTTGGACGATATTTATCACAACTGGAAGTTGTGATATAGAGGTGGTTTCAACCGGTGTTTGATGTCGTCCATTTCCGTAAACGACAAAAAGTCAAAAACTGCTGAACAGACTGCGTTGATATTTGATACCGATACAAAGACTGGTTCCAAGGTTCCAATTCCGAAAAATGGAGCCAAACGGAGCGCCGGTTAGATAGTTTTGGGAAATTTCTAACCCCCCTTTTTATCTAATTGATTTTAGGGGTCTTTCATATATGTAGTTTGGAATGTACACCAATCCTGCATTGTGGACCGTTTTATGAGTTGTTGAACAGAAATGAGGTTTTGATGAATGTTAGAAATATGCAGGATGGCTGATTCGAAGTATAAGAGATTTCTATGGTCTTTGGGCATCAAAAGCATTAAAAAAAACATATTTCATAGTTTAGATTCTCACTTTTGAGATGACCCTAGGCATTTGTTAAGTAAACATCCTTGAGTCAATATACAGACTTTGACATTCCAGAGATTAAGTATCCACAACCTCACATCGTACAGTCTTTCACTACAATGGTATGGCCCAAACCCATTGTTATCAATGGAGAGTGTGGACCTGTCTACAGGAAATTGGGGTGAACAGGTTAGACAATGACGTTACAAGTTGTAGGTTAGTTATCAAGGTAGCAACAGCATAGAGTCCTGAGCATCTGTCCATGTGTTCTCACAGCAAATTACAGGGAAAAAAATTATTTGAGAAGTTTCTCTCCTTTAAATAGAAGTATATTACAATTTAAACCTGTCATGGATAGATTGCTCTCAAATGATCTGAAACACAGTTATTGCCCATTAGCAACAAATCTATAGCAAGATTTAATGTACAGTTCATGAACTTACACAAGGTATTAGACAAAAGATGACCATGACTTTGCTACTTTTCAACATTTATTTCAATCAGATTTCCCCAGCTTATTGTATAATTTTGCAATCTTAATTACTGTCAACTTAGCTTTACTAACTTATTCATACCTCATTATTCTTACACTACTGTTATACCTTATAACCACAAAATTTCAAGAGATGCATATATGATTGTCACTTAACAAACAATTTACAAATATGTCTTCTGCTTTTTCTCCATATACATATACATGTCTCTTTTCTCATAGAAATGAGCTTAAAATCGCAATGTGAAAAATAGTCTTTCAGCTGTATGTTGCTCATTGACTTCGTGGTCTGTCTAATTCACAGTGAGTGTGGTTGTTGATAAATGCCGATAATACTAGGCGGTCATTATGTCCAAGCACCATTGGCGGTATTTTTTAACATAATGACCATAGGTCATTATCACATCTGGAAGTTGTGATGTAGGGTTAGCTTCAACCGGTGGTGGACAGTGTCCATTTTCCGTAAACGACAAAAAGTCAAAAACCGCTGAACAGACTGCATTGATATTTGGTAGAGATATTCAGACTAATTCCAAGGTTCCGATTCCGAAAAATGGAGCCAAACGGAGCAGCGGTTAGATAGTTTTGGGAAATTTCTAACCCCCCTTTAACTAATTGATTTTAGGGGTCTTTCATATATGTAGTTTTGGAATGTACACCAATCCTGCATTGCATTTAATGAGTTGTGGAACAGAAATGAGGTTTTGATGAATGTTACAAATATGCAGGATGGCTGATTCAAAGTATCAGAGATTTTCATGCGCTTTTGGTAATAAAATTGATAAAAAACAACATATTTAATGTTTTAGATTTCTCACATTTGTTATGACCCTTAACATTACAGACTTAATGACATAATTAGCTGCTGGACCTGTTTACTGGCGCATTGATTTAAAGACAAAGATCGTTTTATTTTGTAATAAGGACGTGTGATTTCGTAAAACATAGTCTATTAGCCTGGAAATGTGATTTTTGCGAATATTGCTTACCCCACTGACAAACAGTGTGGTTTAAAAATGGCTGGAATTCGCTACTTCGGGACTTTGTTTTCTGTGTGCATTTACTGACAAACTCCAAACCCGCAGCACCTACCCATTCAGTATTTCATGTACAGGTGTACTCAGAGATAGAGTAGTTTCACAATGAGCCAGTTGTGATCAAGTGCCATTGGCGCTATTTTTATAATTTGTAGAGCTGCAGAGCTATACAGTATCATAGTATGCCAAATGGTTCTGGATTGAAAACAATAAAAAATATCTGAATGTTGTAGCTTGACAACAATCTCATTGCAATGGCCATGACTGTGGACTGGGTGAATGTAGACATGTTCTCCTGTAGGGGAAGGAAGCCATCACACTTTATGGCAAGAGGATGGAGTGGGCCGCCCACTTCAAAAAATAATAAACAGTGCAAGTCCCAGGTAATAAATGGGGGAGGGGTGGTGCAGAGAGGAGTCGTTTCTTTATCGCACATGTGTTATACAAGTTCACTAACAACTGCTCTGTACAGTTATTGAATGTGAGAGACAAACATTTTTTGATAATGTAATTTTTGGAATAATAAAAGAATCTGATGAAAGTATAAACTTGACAGGAGGTACTCAAAAGGTACAAATACTTCAGGCAATTCCTCCCACCCTCCGCCCATGCATAATGATGACCCCTAAAACAAATACAATATTTTTTTAAGTGTTCATCATTTTCAGAAGGTGACTGAAAGACATGCACCAGGTGCAGACAAATTTTAATAATGTTATACTCGTTCATGTGGACAGAAGGCTGAATATAAATATTTTCTTTATTATCAATAACAACACAATATTTGTACAACATGATAAAACATGGTGGAATTCCAAACTTTTACATAAAAATATTATTCTTGCACAAGATTTCATATATCTTATTTGCACCTGCCTTAATGCTTGCTACAATACATTTGCTGTTAGATTCCTCTATCATGAAATGTTTAAAAATATTGTTAGAAATTCTAATTACATCCATCACTAGAAATAATAGCAATTTTCTTAAAATCATGCAAGAAGACAACAATATATGTCAGTGATTGCTTAACATTGCACATTAGAGAAACACCATTAAAATCAAGGTCACTGTGTGATATGTATTTGAATTAATCTTTCTGCTAAAAATTTACGTGATCTACTCTTCAACATCCACATGTCCACTTCTATTTTCTGATTTTCTGCACTTCTGAAGACTTCACTGTACATGACAATTTTAAGCATACAGCAGGGACAGTCAAACAAACTATCAAAACTCTGGTTCATTCCTATTCTTTTAAATAGGATGGCTGGGCCAGTGTATATAACAACATGTCTGACAGAGGGAAAAGCAATGTCACAGGATTTACATTTGCTTTATGCCTGCCAAAATACTACTGCAAATATTACTGGCAGTTCCTCTAAAAAATAGGATAAAGCTAAACTGTATGTGTGAAAGTGCTCAATCAATAGCAACCAGCTGTAACTGGTGTAAAATAATGACCAAATTACCTATCTGATTTATTTTACGGGTCAAAATGATTTAAGGTAGTAAGTGCCTTGAATGTGCAAGTCTTAATCTTTTGCTCAAATTTTATTCAATGAAACTTTCAACTATTCTCATGCCAAATCAAGAATAAAAATCAGAGTTCACCGTGCTAAATTTGGTACTTGAAAAACAGATTACCTACCGTTTACAGATCATTGAAATTCAAAATGGCTGCCATTCCTGTGTTAACTCTATGGGGAATACATAAAATTTATGATTTTTGAAAGACTTAGATGGTGAACATCACTTTCACTCCAGGAGCTTTGAAATAAGCTCCTACAAGTAGTAAGATCAGGAAAAATTGTAAAAATTTGAGTGCGCCATATCTGTCTCTGAGGCGCATTCTATCCTTAAGAAAAAGTTCAGCCATTCACTCTACTGTCACTTCAAAATCAAAAGACAAAACATGCCAACTTTAGTTCTGTGCTTATGAAATATTGAGATGCAACATGGACAAGAAGAGAAATGACAACCGAGTTGTATCTCCAGGGAAATAGTGCCATTTTGCTCAAAGCCATTGCACACAAAGTCAAATTGCACTATGACAAGATAATACATCGAGTGAATCTCTCAGCAAAGGCTATTAAAAACTACAATTCTGTTTAACCTAACGATTGTACTGAGTGTATTTCATTTATGTGTCACAAAAGTTCATTAATCTGGATATGATGGAATAGATTTTGCATTGACATCACAAAAATATATACAGTCTTCCATATAAACTACAAAAGCAATTCTTATTCAAAATAGAAGCTTCTCTTGTGTTGCCTAAATTCATAGTCAGGTAAATCTACATTCTACCTAAAGATACACTTGGATGATCTTACAGCACAGATAAAACAGATATGGGTGTTACACACAAGCACAATAAAAACACCTTTTCAATCCATCTGACAAGTCCTCTTTGGGTGATTGAAACACAATTGAACAGGATACATTTGACTCTACATGCCACATTTGTGTATAACATCATAGCATGTTGTACATATATCATGCTTATGTTTTCATATCTTATCAAAAAGTATGGATATTCTCTGACTCATGAACACCATATTGCATTTATTTGTGACTCAAAGTTTCACTGCATCCAGAAGACTTTCAAGCCATGTACAACTGGATGATCAACACTGAACACAACTTACATAGATTTGCATCTAATCTCATCCTATGGTAATATAGATCAGTTTACAAAGCAATGAACACATCAATACATCCATTTTTGTCAAACAATACTGCACAACGAACCAATCTCCACATACAAGACTGGATATCACTGAAAAATATTGCACTATTGTTTACCAAACTGATCAAGACATTAACATAATAGATGTGTATAGTACTTGATGAATGTATATGTGAGATGAAAGTACGAAGTACAGACCAGTCATCTCACAGTACAGTTCTTTAACTTCAGGAAAATGTAATTTCTATGTAAATGACCAGAACATTCTGGGCTTAAAGATTAATCTGACAGAAATAGCCGGCACACATCCTACACACACGCTTCCATTAAGTGATTTGGTCAAGTATTACTTTGTAGGAAGCTGAAGCAGGCCTGGGAGTACTGCAATCTTGATAACTGACAATTTGCAATTAGTGTTATCTCTTTCTCAATCCCAATTGAATGAGTTTCCCTAATGCACAGGATGTACCAGAGTACAATGGTGCTGTCAATATAGCCTGATGAGGTGCTGGTAAAATAGACTCGTGCAGGCATGGCAACTGCTATTTCTGTACACTGATTCACAACATGGTTTGGAGTGTGATGTAGAAGGGGGACATGGAATGCAGTGGCTAGGTCCACTAAGTCCGTAACTCTGGCATGACAGTTTCCAATTACTGTAAGACTTATAGACAGGTATATGAAACTAAAAGTAGTATGCACTTCACCTACATGTAGAAATCAGATGACCTATAACTTTTGCTCAAACTTTCCTCAATGAAACTTTTAATGATTCTCTTAACAGAGCAAGAACGAAAATTGGGGGTTACTGTGCCAATGTTAGTACTAGAGAAACAAATAACCTAACATTTTACCGATATTTGAAAATGGCCATCATCCCTGTGTTAACTGTATGTGGGAACAATTGCATTTTTTACTTCACAATAGATGTTGAAAACTTCACTTATTCTGAGAGCTTTACATTGAGCACCACAAATTGTAGACTAGAAAAGAATTTTTAAAATTTGAGAATTGGCGTATCTGTCCCCAAGACACATTCTACCTTAATGGCACTGTTCAAGTTTTCATATTTTCTTATACATCTACATATATACCAACCTAATGATAATGAGCAAACCATATAAGCACAGGTATATAACTTAAACTTACACGTCTTGGTGAATGAAAAATCGATTTGAAAAGGACAATACCTGGTAATATTTTCATTATTTTTGTTTTATTAAAAGTATATTTCTTATTCTGCTCCCTAAAGTAGTATAAGCCTCGTCATCATACTGCATTGTGCACAGTATGCAATGTTGTTGACATATAAGTTCAGGTCCAGACTGAAATTCAAAGTTGTAAACAATAACATAGAGATAGTATGCATACAGGCTGTATTGACATGTTGAGCATTACCGAGTTTTGACATATTTGGAGAGTGGAATCAGAAATTATATTTTGCAGATATAACAAAACATACCGGAAAACAAAAAGTTACAGATAATGAAGCTCTAAATTTCTCAATGTTATGTTCTGTGATCGTATGTACCTTTTCGTCTTGTCAGAACTAGCATTCATCAAGTTTGTTTTATGTAATATATCGATATCAGTACATCAATTTTTGCTTTAATTTTTAAATTCAATACACTTTTTGATACTTTGATTGAGTGTACTGTCTTAAGAAATATGTGGAAACCTACATTTTTTCAACAATGGTCAGAAGTAGATTAAGACCTGAAGCATGACTACATCTGCCGCCTTTCAACATTGCTTACAAATTGAGTGGGTGGACCTGTGTAACAGTAAATGGGGTGACAGGTAGAAAGGCTGACACAAGACTGACAGCGATGACTAAGAGTCATTAGTGCCATGTCATTAGAGTCGGTGGTCATTATAGTAATCACAATGCTGTCGATATGTTTCTTCAGCCCTAAGTTGACGATCGCAAGGTAAGGATACAAATTACTCTTCAAGAGTGGCGGTTTCACGACTGTGCACTAATTAGCTATTGAAGACTTATTTGGCAATGGGTGATATTTGTGGAAATAGGTAGGTTACAAATACTGGCCACTGTATAGCTAAACTGGAAATCGATAACACATACAAAGTTTATCTACTGTGGCACAGCTGCAAAGCCACTGAATATGTTTCTTCACATTTATTATTCCTGATAGCATATCTCAAAATAATTAAATCTGCTGTAATATTTCCTCATTGGTAAATTGATAAGGATTCACACACAGATATGAAATTAGTGCTGTAGGATCTTGAATTTTACAGTTCCTAATTATCCTAATGGTACCCGTCAGGCTGATTATTAGCCATGTTATCTTGTATAATACTGTGTATTCGTGTGTACAAAAATAGCCTAATCATCTATCTGATAAAAGGTGTCTTTTTGAATGCAATTTACAATACATCTTTTTAACAGAGGAGGGAGATACTGTTACAGCTGTAAGTGATCTGCTGAGTTTCTTGTGATAGATTTCCTCAACTCAGTGCTAGTAGTTCTTCACACTCCTTATGGCAATTATTGCCAAGCAATGAAGGCTGATGTGAAAGCAAATATCAAGGGTGTGCAGCAAGACATATCAGCGAGATGAACATGTACACCCAGGAGTATTTTATCTTGCATCATCATCTATACTGTCAGTTAAGAACACTCAGATGAGATATGCCTTGGCAGCTCTAATAAGCAGTGATCATTATCAATTTAACTGCAATGTAAAATTATTCCGGATGAATCAAACATGATTAGCCCTCTAACTACCTGAACATTGTGTATAGTTCAGCCATATTGGTTCCCCCGACACAACGGTATGTTATTGAGGTACCATATATGGAACTGCAGAGCAAGGATTAAAATATGTTTTATGACAGGTCTTTTCATGTTTATACTTGATGTTAGCGGGAGAACATTCCACTGGAATACCTATCATAAGTACATGTGTGCATACGATATTTCATGGTTTTGAAACTTGTTATTATAAAATAAAAATGAAGGGAAATGTTCATGTATCTTCGTGGTCATTTTACAGGGAAAACAAAAAACTTACTCTCTTTGTTGAGAATTGCAACATATTTGATGTAAAAAACTGAAACACTGATAAAAATTGTACATAAATTGAAAATTGGCAGTATTTAAAACAACATCACTGATTGATACAGCTAACTTTTTATCCTCAATTTACACCACATTAATTAACAAACTATTGTCATTACTAAATCTCAAGTTGATGTGGATTCTCTGTGATGAGGATAACAGTCTATATAAATGCTCCATGTCTTGTGTATGTATGCTGTCTTTTATATTTTCCAGACCTGCACCTTCTCGGCGACGACACACCAGTTGGCATGGTCGTAGTAATTCTGAAGGATGTACAAACTCTCCACATACTCTTCAACTAAACTGATAAGCTCTCCTTCCTTGAAGACGTGGTAGTAGCGTTTGAAGGTGGATGGATCGTCAGTAATATCAGCACCATTAGTGTTCCCTCGACTGCAGGAGTCAATGCCTGTATGCTGATCACTTGAGCCAATGCCTGTGCCAACTGATCTACTCTCATCTGTTTCACTGTCACAGGCACACAGTTCAACTTCTATACTTTCTCCCTTCCTCCTCCTGCTTGGCCTGGTAGAGGGCGCCTTCTCTTCTGTGAAGTTTCCTGAGAGATCACTTTCGCTGTCTAATGATGAGGTGCTGCAGGCGTCTTCTGACAGGACCAGTGACTTCTTGTTGATAGAGAGGCGACTAGGCCTAAAAGGTTGCCCTCTAGCAATGGCTTGGCTTATTTCAGCGATGGGCGGAGTGGTTCTGCCAGCTCGTAACCTAAGTAGCTTTGGAGAGAATTTACTGCCAAAGTTCAACAGCCAGCTCTCGCTTTTGGACTTTCTCAAGGAGACATTCTCATTATCAGTGGAGTTATCAGAGCAGTCAGAGCACGCTGCACTCTTGGTACCACTGTTCCTATATTTCAAACCTGTAGCTCTCTGGTCCTTCTCATCCCTCCAGATACTGTGCTTCTTCAAATTCTGTGACTCATCATTGTCTTCATCTCTGTGAAAAATGAAAGCATCTGATGCCTTGGAATGTACACATTTTGTATCCTCTAATTTAGTTTCTAGTATTTCAGATTGTTCTTCCGCCTTCTGAGCAAGTCCATTTGACAAAATTTCAGTACTGTTTTTCACTTTGGCATCGTCTTGTTCACAAAGTTTCTTGTGCTCAGCTTCTACCAGAACCCAGGACTCATCAGCATTAGAGTCTGCTTGAGGATACTCTTCGACATCATTTTGAGTTCTCTCGCCGCTGATGCCATTGACTATTTTTCTCACGCCACTGATGATTAGTTCACCCATGGAACTCTGTCTGTTAGCTGAAATGTCATTGGAATGATCAGGGTCTGTACTGCATTGGGTCACATCATTTTCATGTGGCCTGACTGCACCAAGGTGATTACTCACACTACTACTGCTGGGGCCATCATCATCAACGCCACTCTGGGAAGCCTCCGAATTACCATTGACATCACCATCTGATATTCCATTTTCTGTTTTACTTGCACCACTGCAACGATCATGTTGATTTCCACTGTTCTGGCTTATACATGTATCCAAGGTGGCATTGCTTTGGGCAGCTTCACAAAAGTCTTTCAAGACTAGACTACTTTCAAAGTTTTGCTTGACATCACCAGAGTTTGCTTTGACTGCCTCTCCATGGGTGGACCCAGTGGTGAAGTGGGAACCACTGATTTCATCCTTGAGGCCAACGTCAATGCCAGTGCTACCATTACAGATGACATGATCTGCATCTTTTCCACCAGTGATCCACGCAGCAGTCCTGTCGTACTGGTCTCTACGTCCTTCAATATTTGTGTCATCTTGGCTGGTATCTGCAACAGCATTCCCTTCAGAGTACAGGCTGCTACAATGATTCACAACTTCATCTTGCTGAACACTGTACATCCTCCTCTCGATGGCCTCAATGGTTTCATTACATCTATTCAAGGAGTCATCTCCCTTGCAAGGATCATCACAGTCGTTTGAAATCAAATCAGCCGTGTTATTCTGATAGATCTGGCTGCAACCATTTGCAAATATATGATTTGTCTCAATCGGTGATGTCTCTTTGTGGACAACTGTCAGTGAATTATTCCTCTTTTTGGCAAAGTCATCGTAACACTCTTTTGTATCTTCTTTGTATTGATTAATGAGGAGACCACTGTCTGACACTGATCTTTGGGGAAGGCCACATCTCTTACAGCTGTCTGGCCTACCAGTTGTCTCACTGTCTCTTGGGGAGAAGCCATTCTGTTTGCTGCTTGGTTTTGGTTTCCTGACGGTCCTTTCTGACTGCTGGTCATCATCACTGGTTGAACTACAATAACTGGTGTTTTCTTTCTTCAAGTCTTGCAGACGTTTTGCTGTGTGGCAGACAGAAATACAATACAGCTCATAAGTACTCTAGATAATTGTAAAAGTTATCAAAGAGCATTCAAATGATGTCTTGATGCACAAATAAGTGGAAAGATCCCTGTAAAGCTGTATACATACAAGGATAATGTGATATCAACTTTCAGTCTTATAAAAGTTATGACCTTCTAAAATGTCAGAATGGAGCAATTATTAAAATTAAAATTGAAAACAATTACCAATGGAAAAGCAATTTTTTCTGAAAGCTTCTTATATTTCCAAATCAGATTATTTCTGGATACTTTTATGTACCTTTTTCAGACCTTTAACAAAGTTAATGCAGCTAAATTTGGTTCCTTATGTACATTAATTATTTATATAATTTTGAATAAGAAATCACAGTATTTTTTATTCAGTAAGCAACACACACATTCAGTTAATGTCTAAACATTTTTTGAATAAATATTAAGGCCTTTATATAGCTGATTTTGTAATGCCATTCAGATAATTTATAAAGATTGTACATATAAATATACATTTATACATACACACAACTACAATATTCAGGATTGCTATGGTCATGGCTTTATTATTTTTAAAAATTTAATTGTTATCAATTTTTTTTCATCTATGCTGTCAGATTGCCAGATTCCATGAGTTTGGCAAGCCATGCCTGACCTGTCTGATAAGGGGATATAGTGCCGCAATCGGACAACACCTAATCATGCCACTTGCTGCTCAAACACAATGTATACATGCTGGCTGGGGAAAAACAATTTGTTGGCAAATTCATGGTTTTGTTACTTTAATGGCATTCTCTTTCAACAGACTGAGCTGCTTGTGATCGCAACATTATTTGTTACATAGTTTAAAAGATTAAAGTACTTTGTAACATATTGTACTGTGAATATGATGAGCTATAACTATTTCCAGGAAAACTTTTACATGTACATGTAGCTGTTTGCTTGAAGAAGTGTTTTAATGCCACTGAAAGCATCAAACAGATGATGATGAAAAGCATTGATTTCAACAATTCAAAGCTCACCTTTGTTGGAACACTCTGCAAATGTATTTCAATAGCTGACTTAGCAAGTCCATTCAGCTTATAATGAACCCTACACATGATGTTATATACTACTATGTGACTTTTACATTCAACATAATTGTCTCTATTGCAAATAGCCTTTGGGGTCAAACTATAAGATATCAAAATGCATTGTGGGTAAAAAGTCAACTTCTCACCACAGCAAAAGTTGAGATATTGATCTAATAAATACTTTAACTCAAATGTAATTGTTTCCATGGCAGAAAGTTCTGTTTGCTCATGAAAGTAGCAAAACCTCATGCATCTTTTTAACTTTTTAGGCATTTCTGGTATGACAGTCATGTACATGTATAACCTCAAACTTTACTTTTGCTTCTGTAATCTGTGTGTTTACATGTAGAAATCTGCCCTATTGAAAATACGGTTGACCACCCGAGGCTTGTATGACCCACTTAGGTGGCAAAACCTTATATAAGGTACCGAGAATTGAAGGAAATTTATTTGTGAAAGTGTAACTGAACACTAATGGCATACACATATGCTAGCTGGTGGAACATGTAAAGGTTATCTCTGCAAATGTAGAATTGTAGGTGTATAGTTGATGGTTGATTGAGTCGTTGTTGTAATAAGGGTGAAACTTGAGAAATGTCCATTTACCTTTATGCTTATGATATCGTGGTTGTAAATGCCAGGGTACTAGCACATCTTGGGAATCAAACTGGAACAAAGAAAATAGAGCTAGTTGTTTTTCTATACCATAAAACATTTATCAACAACAAAATCTTTGTGGCCACATATTGGTAAGATCCATACAGTATAACGGCAACATCAAACTGCACATTAACTTGGGAGTTTCTTTTGTCTTGAAGCTCACACAATTCAGTTAATTTAAGGGCCAGAAGGTGTAACTTTCGAAGAATTTTTTCACCATTTTGATTTTTAATTTCAACTACAGTTTCTTGTTCTCCTTCTTAAATGCATGTTGAGAAAAACGGTATTCAGCTTGTCAACTCAGCCTGAACCCGGTACATGTGTAGATGTGTTTGTTTTTATCAGTAAATGAACTATGGTCCAGACCAGAATTCAAATGCAAACAATAACAGTGCATTTCACATACATACTATAGATGCCATGTTGACATGCTAAAAGATATGTTTCAACATTGTTTAGGGAGTAAAATGACAATTTGCAATCGATATACAAAATAGTGAAAAAAATCGTCAAAATTACAGCTGTACTGGACCTTTGCTATTTTGATCATAAATTTCATTGAAAAGGGACAGTCTGGATAAAATTTTCAGACAATTTGTTTAGGGACTTTGTCCAAAACAGATGTATTGTATGAACTGCTGTAGGACAAAACATTACAAATGGCATCCATGACAACAGGAAAATATGGTTTTGCATTTAAGCATTACTGTTATTAGACAAAGCAAAATGCAAACATATTGTCAATTTATCATTATTGCTCATCATGTTAATGCTGTATATCACAAAATTATTCAATGCTGTCACATACTTTAATATTCATTTTAAGGACTGGCATCAAATTGTCACTGGGCAAAGTTAAGTTCTGTACATATACAATCTTCACAGAATGATCACAGTTTCAGTGAATGCACATGTACATATTTTCTTTTCCAAAAATTGTAACTCCAAAAACCAAACTTGTGTATGGAGCTCAAATGTTGAATTACTTTTGCATCTTTCAAGTCAGTTGTACATCCCCATTGTTTCTCTTTTCTGGAATGAAATAGCTGCCCCCGGCAAGGTGGGAGTCAAACTGGATGAGCCCTGCCATTTGAATGAATGCTGGATAAGGCTGAGTGCAGATGTTTTTAATACAAAATGGTTGTGAGACTTTGGTATTGCTTACATGAATGTGAAACGGATCATAGAAGGCACTTTAAAGCAATGGAAAGACTGTGTCCAGATACTGAAATGTATAATTTCCTTATTTCTTTCCATTTGTGAATATGTGTGGAACAATTAAGGTAGAATGCACCTAAGGAACAGGTATTCAGACTAGTATTTTTATGATACTCTGCTGGTTTGCTTCTTGTGTGGACTCATTTTCAAGCTTGTTAAACATATGGAGTTTTCAGGGTCTTATCTTTGTGGAAATGAAAAAAAAAAATTTTCTCTGTAGACTTAACACAGGACCTGTGTGGCCACTTTGAATTTCAAATATTGTTCAAATGTTAGCTAATTTGCAGGATGACCCCTGATTTTTATTCTTGATTTTGAAAGATGACTTATTTCAGCAAAAGTTTGAACATTCCAGTTTTGTGGCATGTATTCCAGTTTTGTGGCATGTATTACTTTACACATTATCACTGTACAACAAAAGATAAAGACATATCCCTGGTGGTTAGAGGTCTAAACAAAGTAGGTGCATGTACACCTGACAACTTGTGCCCACCTTTCTCTGTTTCTGTTCCATCGCCCACACATACACCATAAGCTTCCCTCCAGGCCGCAAGATCCGTGCCAACTCTCTAAGAGCCTGTGCTCTCCGTTCGACCGTAGCAAAGTGATGGATGACAGCAATGGAGATGACAGCGTCAAAGCAGTTGTCGCGGTAGGGAAGCCGTATGTTGTCACAAACCATGACTTCGTGGCCATGTTCATTAGCAATTTCAACAAGCTTGTCACAACGGTCGGAACCAATCTTGAAGACATTACTGTTAATGGGAAGGTATCTGCCATTTCCACAGCCTAAAATATAAAAATGTCATATTACATATTTATATCTACAGAGATCAGCAAATAGCACTGTGAATCATTTGAAATGTTTGATTGTGCAGATGCAAACTGATGACAGATTTCATACATTGAAACTTCAGAAATCAACAAAGTAATATATGCTAATTACACTGTATGTTCAATATACATAATACTGGTAGATCAAGATTAAATATTGTACATGGTATTAAATTGCTGTCTATTTAGTAGATCTACACACGTACACGTACAGTACACTATGTAACACTGTACTGTATGCTTTGCTGAAGTCAAATTTAAATATTATAAAGGGCTCAGCCCTTGGTGTCGCGCCAGGGGTTAAGATAGGCAATGTTATTTGTATTGATTCATGATGAAATAGAATTAATTGTTACTTCACGTACGTTTGTATGACAACTATGCCCAGTTTCCCTCTGATGAAAGCAGTTCAAGTACGTACACAACGTCAAACCCTGTAGCAGTGCAGGCATAGATTTTCTGTAATGTGTAAAAATGTTGGACAAAATTTGGCAATTTTTACCATGCTAACAGCCTATTGTGTTAAACATTTATGGACGTACATGTATTATGCCACCATTATCATTGCAATGGCAACCGCACTGCCCACCTTCCACTTGCAAGCTGAAAACTATGGCGTTCCGTCTAAAAACTGGCATTTTTTGAATCTAGTTATTGACACAGGGGGCGCTTTTCTAATTCAATCCCAGCATTCTTTGCTTATGCCCCCGTTCATATGTACAACAGTTTTCTCCCTTTTTCTATTTTTTATGCATGATAATAACAATATTTGCATCAGCGACAAGGTGGATAATAACACTTACTGGCTAATAAAAGAGATATATTTTATAAATGGCATGTTATAAAATGATAATTTGCACGTTTCGTATTTGTTTATTTACGAGTACTCAAAAAAACATGGCGGCGCCCACGGAAAGGAGGGTACACTTCCGGTTACTTGCATAGTTTATTATGAATCTGCGCATGCGTAGTCAGTAAGCCGCTGGCGCGACTAATATATACCAATTCTGAATATAAACACTAAACATCTCTTTACCACTTGTTTGTTGCACATGTACCTATTTACTTGCTCATGCAAATAAATACTTTGAATTTTCATCTTCTAAATCTGTATTTTAATTTTTGGTAAGCAGCATTTCTAATTCCTGGTGACCTTGTATGAAGAATCTTAAAATTTTCCTTTAACCGACAGAACAATTTATATTCTGTCGAGACATAGTATTACCTGGCCTCTGGCACAGTTTTAATGGTATTTCACTCTTCTTTGTGCAGTTGGTAATAAATGAAGCTGATTGCAGTAATTGAGTCATAATGAAAATGCAAAGGATACTGAACAAGAGTGTGGTAATTGAATGGTAACATTTAAGACTTGAGATGAGATTGTCGCCAAAATGTTAAGTCAATCGATCAACCTGTTTCAAAATGAATTCAGGTGGAAGTAATCATTTTCCAAGATTTGGAAAGTCTAAATTGAATTGATTGAGCACTGTTTTGCTGACACAAAAGGCAGGAATTAGAACTGAAATTGAATTTACCTTCAAAAGAATCACCTTGAGGTTACACTTGCTGTCTTTTAATTCATTCACACAAACAACTTGCAAAATTGTATCCAGTCATGTAATAAATAGCATCTAGGCAGTGTTGTATGTGAAGAGGGTATTTTTTAAGATGATTCCCCTGTGCTACATGTATTTATTGTATAAGTAGGTGCTTACTGAAGGTCTCTTGAATAGACCACGCTTTTTCCATTCTCAACTGAAAATTTGCCCCGCATTCATCTGTATACAAAGTAATTTACATTTATTAGCTAAATTACTTACGTAATAATCCACATCATTTTTTGTGATTTATTCCCATAATAATTCACCTAATAATTGTAATTTACATTCTCATGAGGTAAAACCGCTTTTATAATAACGGTACATGATTGCTTTGATTATACATGTATGAAACTGACTCCTTACGACATCTGTCACAAACTGCTACAAAAACCTAAATGGACAATGAGAAGAAATTCACTGGTGTTTGTATACAGACCTGAAAATATAGACTGCCCTGATGCTGGTAGACACACTGTTGTTTTGAAAAGTGTTTTTTTTAAAATGCATTTATTGCACTGAACATACATTTCCACACTCATTTATAAGTGTACAGCACAAATATTATTTCACCTATGCGCAAAATATAACTGCTGTCATGCCTATGTGCATGCAAAATATGACTGTTGTCATGAATTTGTCATACTGATAAATTCATGTTGAAAACTGCTTTTCAAAAGCAGATTATTTTGAGAATATAATCTCTCACACTCATTTATAATATAATGGGATTAGATGACTAGGGCACTGTGTGGAAATAATGGCCGTGTCAAGGTTGATTCTAGGATGTTACAAAACATCAAACATCCACTTTATTCTATCGATGTAACATCTGCAGCTGTACACAGACAATGTCAAGCATAATCTTCCATACAGAGTATCTGTTACATCATGTTTCTCAGCAATAGCTGTTAAAACTTTCATGCAAATGAAAACTGATTATCAAGCTCTCATTATGCGTATATTAATTGAAACTGGATGTTTTTAACAAGCGTGTTACTTTTACATTGAGCAGCATGTTATAGATGGCCAGAAAAATGAACTATACTATACTATGTTCTATTTTATTCATGATAATATTTCATTTGTTAATGATGCTTGGAAAGTAAACACTGCCTAGTCCCATGTTTTGATAGTTTTTTAATTATAATTAGGTTGTTTACATGTTACATTTATACACTGATTACTATGGTGATATAATGCATAATATCACAACACATATGAGATTTAAATGGTTGAAATTATATTGATAATATTGAATGTAAATTATTTTTATTTATAGCAAATGGAAAAATAAGCGAGAATGGCATTGGTTATTAGCAGAGTGCTTCTCATTATCACACCACACAATAGAGTGTGCCTTTGACAAATTTTTACACCATCATTTCTCTCAGCAGCAATTATATATTTCTACCCTTCACTATTCTTCTGATGAAGGACAAATGATGACATCCCATGCTTGCCATTACATATGTAAATATTACATTTTTTAAACAGAACTTAAGCTCTGACAGACAATGCTGAAAAGGTCTTGGCACAAATATTGCCTGAATGTATAAAATCAAAGTTCAGTCAGCCCATAATATCCTATTTCACAGGATAATACACAGCAAATGCACACAGTCACTCCCCTGTTAAGACTGCTTATCTCCCAGGACACACATCCATTCGAATGTAATGTCAACACAGAGAAATCATATTGCAATAACAGACAGAAATATAACTGACTGTCTGCAACTGGGGAATCAAAGTAATTCCAAATTTTATCTCCTAACTTGTTGTAACCAAGGTAACTTCTCAACCTTAGACCCTGTCTCTAGTCTAAAGCAACTATTTGGTGTCACATGTCAATGGGCAATTTGTGACTCCCATCAAATATTTGACAATCATTTTAGCATCTGTTGGGCATAGAAGAAAGACGTGCTTAAATATCAGTTAAGATTCACAGAAAGTCAGTAACATCTACATTTTTCAGTTAACTTCAGTCACGTTATATGCTCAATACATTATCTTCTGAAAGTTTTACGCTAGCTTGGGCAATGGTTATATTGAATTCTGTCTTGCATTATTGGTGAAATCTAATGACTAAATGGACATGGTAATTTCATGCTTTCTCTTACTCATGGAATAAATACATGTAAGGTAATACAGTATATATTATAGCCCAAACAAGGGATATATATTATAGCCCAAACAAGGGACTATGTGCCCGACATCAGGAGGGCAAAATGTCACCTGCCTTGAGGGTGGATATAGTCTCTTGTTTGGGCTGTAGTGTTTTTATAATATGCCTCTCTTACAGTATTCACTCAGAATTTTGGGGTTTTTACATGCAAAAGATAAGCAATCCATACGTTTTATTTCAATGATATAAATGAAAAACTTGAAAAACTTGAACAATTTTCATCATCCAACAACGCAATGATATTTTTTAATCACTGTTATGTGGTTTATTGAAATTTCTAAGTATAATTTTTCAAAAGCCAGATTTCCTATGTAAAACATGTGAATTTGATTATTTTCAAATCCCGCTATGCCATCATTAAGATACCATTAAATGTTATGGAGTGCTTGACGTTCAATACATGAGGCATATAATAATCTTGTTGAGGTGCCAATGAGATCAATTCATTGGTTAAGCTCACATTTCAGACAGTACCGGGTATGCTCTGGTACTATGTGTCAATTGAGTCTTAAGGTAGTTGTATCCTGGTATTTTAGAAATGAATTTCGAGTTACAATCTATAAATAGGTGTACCAATAAATGTTCAATTTTTTGTTTCAAAATGAATTAAAAACACATGACTCTCATTTGAAATTACAAAAGACAGTCATTTTTTGACACCTATGGTAACTAAGATACATGCAACACAAACTGTACAATATTTTCACAATCTTAAACAGCTTGTGTCTTGTGCTGGGGGGGGGGGGGGGATGCAAACTAAATATTGAAATGCATTGTGGGTAAAAAGTAGACTCTTCACAGCAGCAATAGTTTGATATACTGATCTCATAAATACTTTTTGCACAAATTTAAAAAGAAAAAAGTTCTGTTTTTGAGAAACTAGCTAAACTCGTTGATCTGTTCATCTTTTTAGGCATTTCTGGCATTAAATTCTTGTATAAACTAAAGCAGTTTTGCTTCTGTAATCTTGTGTGTTTTACCTATAGAAAAATGCAACATTGAAAACATGGTTGACTGCTTGAGACTCACTTAGGTGGCAACATAGCTTTCGAAGGTACCAAGAATTGTGTAGTATATTAAATGTGACAGTTTCAGTGAACATCTATCACTTTCCTACATTGACTGTTGGCAGTTGTGCTAACAGTGAAGTTGGTGTAGCAACAATGAAATCTTGAACTTTGACCTTTGACTTCCTACCTTCTGTTGTGAAGACTGCAATATCTTGAATAATATGAAAATTCTCATAACCTTACAAATATTACTCCTTAAATACTTTATAGAGTTTGCAATACTAACAAATGATGTTTCTTTCCTGATATCTACAGTGATGGGTATTACGTTTTTGCTTAACAAACTTTCACTGCTTAACAACTTGGACAACTATCAATCATCTACAAGTGAAACTGATCAATTCTATTTTGAGAAGCTACAGTATGTTAGGCTGTTTAAAAACAAATTTCTATTGGCATCATACAGATATTTTAGAACAGCAGTCTTTGGCATCACCTTTGACTTTCAGAAGTTGAGGTAGCCTGATGGTGTAACAGCTGGTAGCTCATTCTTACTGCGAACATCATTTCTCCAATGGATGATGCTTCATGTAAATTTTGGTTTCAATGTCCTTTGTTTTGGTTAATCTCATGCACTTGTGATCATGTGAATTTCAAGATCAGTGGTATGTTTTCCAGTACAAAACCATGTATTGAATGTATAACCAAATGCACATATGTATCTTTCTATCATTATTTCATTGAATTTATCATACTAAGAACAGAATACATAAACATATATTTCAGAATCAAGAGAAATCACTGTCAACATGCATACCATACCTGTACATTCTTTAATAAACTCAAAGGGACTCTAGTGCAAGGAGGTGTATAATAAAGTATGTTCTCCATTGCACTCTAATGCAATGAAGTGTATAATATGTTCTTATTGCCCTCTATTGCAATTAAGTGTATATATGTCCTTATTGCCCTCTATTGCAATGAAGTGTACCGGTATATATGTCCTTATTGCACTCTTTTGCAATGAAGTGTATATATGTCCTTATTGCCCTCTATTGCAATGAAGTGTATATATGTCCTTATTGCCCTCTATTGCAATGAAGTGTACGGTATATATGTCCTTATTGCACTCTATTGCAATGAAGTGTATATATGTCCTTATTGCCCTCTATTGCAATTAAGTGTATATATGTCCTTATTGCCCTCTATTGCAATGAAGTGTACCGGTATATATGTCCTTATTGCACTCTATTGCAATGAAGTGTATATATGTCCTTATTGCCCTCTATTGCAATTAAGTGTATATATGTCCTTATTGCCCTCTATTGCAATGAAGTGTACTGGTATATATGTCCTTATTGCACTCTATTGCAATGAAGTGTATATATGTCCTTATTGCACTCTATTGCACTGAAGTGTACCGGTATAATATGTTCTTATTGCCCTCTATTGCAATGAAGTGTATATATGTCCTTATTGCACTCTATTGCAATGAAGTGTATAATTATATAGTATGTTCTTCACTTTACATCAGCTTATACATGTACACTTTGATCAAAGGCTCCATTGACTGGTGCTTGCATAGGTTAGATTCTGGCATACTGAATACTCATGGATCTTTACTGTGGCTTTTTTATCACAATGTTAAAGAAGTGCATTCTGTTATTTCATTGCTATTCATTTCTACACCAGTATTTGGCATTAAAATGTGCCACTACCGGTATACCTGGTATATGACTTCATGTTATTGGTAAGATCGCAAAGGTTGCTGAAGAAACTTAGTTAGTAATTGGCTTTCCTGGATTAACTCATATGAGTCATAGTAAAATTCACTTGTCTGGAAACATTATCGAGAAACTGTATGAAAACAATCTCATAAATAATGATCAGCTTATTGGGGTCATGTTACATGTACATTTAAGGGAAGTATGTTGTTCTTGGCTATGATCATTAAATAATTCGTGTTAACACCTATATAATTGTATAACAACATGACATTTGGTGTACAGGAGGGTAAGGCCAAAAAAAAAAAAAGAAATGTTTCTGGTCAGGCCTTTCTTTAAAAAATGGTGCGGCGACGCGGCTTTTTTTTTTTTTTTTTTTTTTCCTCCTCCTCAAGGGAGGGAGCAGGGTCAGTTAAAGCGCCAAAGCTTAGGCGGCTATTTGCATAATCATTTGCATATCATTAATTTATATTTGCATATGGATGTAAGCTTGCACATGCATCCACACATACATGTACACTCACAACAAAATGCAATGGTAACACACAAGTGTGCAGTTTGAACATCATGGAAACTCTTTATTCCACTTAAATAAATCATCACAGTATTGTAATTACAATTGCAATTAAAACAGAAGATTCAGATTGAAACTTTGAGAGCAAGAAATGGTTCGTCTGATTGGAGTTTCTTAATACATAGGCCTATATTGCTAATAAATTGTCAAAACTTGCCAACAAAGAGGAAAATTCACAAATTTAAGCTTTACACAATTCAAATGCAATTGAGTTTTATATCATTTTTGAACGACAAACACCGCGAATAATTTTTCATCACGGGGATAGATTTCAGCCAGCCGCCCCCCCCCCCCCCCCCCCCCCCGCATAACTTCTACTTCCACTGAACATCGTCGTTCGATTCTTGATTTTAAAAATACCACCAAGATGATCACAAGACATGAACTAAGTACAACTAGAATCCCTCGAAAATCAGGTGTAAAATCTTCAGAGAACGTGTCAGAGTCTGCAGAGTGGAACCACACGCGACGCCAGGATCAATGTCAACACGTTATAAACCTGTCGACCAACATGGCCGCCGCCATATTGAAATTTATGCAATGTGAACTCGATCGCGATCGTGATCGTACTCAGACAAAACTCATCATTGTACAATCATAATCAACCTCACCAGTCAACTCTTGTTTCTTTTGCGGTCCATTTCATTGATCAAAGCATGGGAATGTGATCAAAGGCCCTGCTAGTGCTACACCGCTACCTCTGTGAACACTTGTCCGCGATGTATACTGTCTTTGTTGGTCGTAGTAGTCGTTCTGGAATGAAAATTTGTGAACAACCCAGCCGATTCTTCTATTGTTTTAACGTTCCTCTCAACACTTCCGGACAACTTATCCGATGCATACCATACTTCACACCTTCCACTCTTTCACCAGGTTAAAAGTTGCAGTGAGCGCTTATGTGTAGACAATGCATGCATCAGCTGGTAGCTACGCAGAGCGTGTGAACTAAAGGATGGCGGGAATATTTTAAAGCGTAGCGGGGAGAATCAAAGCGTAGGGGGGGGGGGGGGGGAAGGCGAAAGCGTAGCGGGACCGCTATGGCCTGGGGATAACACTGAGTTTTATAGTTTTATCAATATAGTAACATTTAAACTGTTCATGCAGTCACTGATCATGTGCCCCAAAGAATTTTCTTTCTCTTCAGCCGTTTTGGTTTGGTGCTATAGTAATCAGTATGTAGTTTGCCACAGCCGCGGGCCTCAAACCAGGAAAAAAAGGGTGACGCGCTGTTGTTCAAGTGACGCGCGCGCTGACCAGAAACATTTCATTTTTTTTTTTGGCCTAATCACAGAAGTCAAATAATAAGATATACCGGTAGTGAAGTATGGCTTATGAAGATATGTGTCGACCTTTGTTTGTGACACTTTCAACAACCTGATGATAAATTCTCCTCTTCATTCTTTCATCAATTGCAATGTCAATAAGTGTTGCATTCATTTACTGAAGAAATTGATCATTTGGGTGTTATCTACATGAAATATGACACACAAGTTGATTTCGAAAATGAGTGTATCACTTTGATTGTACAAATACTTTAATGTAATAACATTTGTTACACATAGTGAGTAATATCACTTAATGTATGAACTGTTATGTATCATATGGCTTTTATCACATGCACAAGCCAAGTTTGTCGTCTCCGAACAAAAAATACGGGATTTATTCTCTGGTCGTTCTACGTCACGACAACCCGCGTCTATGTCATCAATTTTGGTGCGTCGGACCTTTTTTGTCGATCTTCGGTGTGCTCGTAAATATGTAAACAAACAACATGGCGGCCGATGTTTCTCTCACGATCAAAAGTAATGAAATCGATATTTTCACAGACTACGACATTACTAATCCGAACAATGTAAACACAAGAGTGTACCGCCTGTATATCCGAGGGAATTACATGAATAATTTGCGGAAACAACGAACTCGAAGCTGGTCGCGTATACCGTGGGTTCCGTACGTACGCATTGCAGACAGGGTCAGGCGCGACGTTTACAGTGTTCGCGCCGTCGAGATTCAGTCGATATTTGTCCCGAAAAATAGCGTATCTCGTCTGTGATAATTTTTAGGACTATACTATCTTTGAAGTAGAGTATAACTTTGTGGAAGGTAGCCTACGTGTAGACCGAGAGCTGTCATTTGCTCAACACACGAACGAACGTGAGCGCTAACGCACACAACGGACGACTGGAAATGATTGACAACTTGTGCACGGCGTACTGATATTTATTCCTAAAGTAGTTCAAAAGTTTAAACGCGGAATCGTCATGGAAAACTTATTTATTTTGCAAAAAATAACGAATTCTTGGCTTGTGCATGTGATAAGTATATTATTCCCTAATATTTTTCTTCATTCAGCTCGGAAAATACTCGTGACGTAATGACCGTGTCACCACTCGTCTTCGACTCGTGGTGACACGGTCATTACGTCACTCGTATTTTCCTTCGCTGAACGAAGAAAATATTAGGGAATAATATCTAAATATAGAGGAGATTGAAGATTAATATGTTTCAGATTCTGACGTATAAAGAATATCAAAATAGCAAGTCACCTTTGACTTTAAGTCCACTGAAAGCCTTATGGTCAAGCATGCAGCTGTATGCTGATGCTTGAATTTTGATGTTTAAGAACACAGTATGACGTAAAGTTGCATGTATGTCCCATTCTGTAATCTTTGAAGTTATAAATACATTGCTCACTGAATTACTGTAAAATATATTTATACTTGTCCATCACATCAACACGTCACTCTGATTAGATAAAGAGCTCACTCAAGCTGTGGTTAAAAACTGCTTTACCAAAGCTAAAATGCAATAGGCCACTCAACTAGTATAGAAGCTTAATGCGGGGACAAAGAACATTAACTTACAGCATGCAAAATTAGCATTAAAGGGCCGGTTGGAATATAAAAAGGATGACACTCATTATGCAGATGCCTCCCACCAAGCAGCACAGGGAAAGAACTCCGGAAAAATCCAGCTTTTTGACTTACAAAAACCATATTGTTGTCATCACAAATATATCACCACTCGATTACAGCACTTAGTTTTGAATTCTGACATGCTTTACACCTACTTTTCATCCCTTTGTTTGAAAAGTTAGAAAAGAAACGATTGGATTTTCATTGGAAATCGCTGTCAATCAAAATGGTGGTGTAAACCACAGTGTGAATCTCCAGGTGCTTATTTGACCGAGCTCTGATTGGCGGCAGATACGGTGTAATTGCACGAAATTCAAGCATTGTGGCGTGGTGTCGATATCTTTACTTTTTGTTGGTGAAACTACTTTGTTACAAAATAATATAAAATTTGATTGACAACTGCCGCATGTTTTCCCCAAAATGTGAAAAATATCTCCATAAATAAACGATAGTGGGACACGGTGTCCCCTAATTTAAATTTCCTGGCTGCAACACTGCATGTGTCACAGGTGTCCGGAGTTGCCGGTGTACATGCATAGAGAGAATGGGAAGGTTTGACACGATTTTGCCCGCCGGACCGTGAATCCAAACAAATAAGGAGTTTAGAGTCAAATAAAAGGTCTACGCCGATAGCGAAATACCTCTTGCCTTTAACGCTCAAGTTTCAAGTGGGCAAACTAGCATTTAGTCTCAATATCGGCCCAAAACTCTCTGGTAACCCCGTTCATCAGGCTGTTACGTACGGCAGCCATTTTAATAACCAGATTCTTTCCCATAGTGCAGTGCGGGTCATTAGCATTCGACATGAACCCGTGACCCCGCAACCGCTAAATTTAAATTCACTATCAAAGGGCTACAAGTATTGGTGCACACAACGTCCAGCTTTGCGTTTTGCACAAACTCAAGTCATGGGAAAGTTTACCATTGTTACGTTTGTTTTGATCGTGCAAAGGTCACGAGTTCATCACTTATGCGCGCTGAACCATGGGTAATTTCGCCCCATTCAAAATGGCTGACGTAGTAACAGCCTGAGGATGTACGTAACCAGGAATTTAGGGCCAAGAGAGAGACTAAATAACAATTAACACGTCTCAGGGTTGGACATTAAACGTCAAAGGTATTTATCTGTCGGAGGAAGGTAGTTTTTTGACTGCATGCGTTGATATACGTGGATTGTTATTGTCTACAGGATTCCGGAGGGCAAAATTGTGTCAAACCTTCCCATTCTCTCTATGCATGTACACCGGCAACTCCGGACACCTGTGGCATGTGTAATGTACAGTCAATGTCACTTACACAAGTTTGAGTATGGTGTACAGTGTGTATCTATTTTGAGTGAGAGGATTTCCTGTCAGGGTTAAAAATAGATGTTGTGGTTGGCATTGACTGCGATGTGTCCCTTTGACATTTCAAGTCAACAGTAGACCTTACGGTCAAACAGGAAGTACATGTAATATACTTGTGTTACTGGTCATTTTCAAAGCCACTCAAACATTTTGCTAATAACACTTGACTTTGAGTCCAATTTTTAGAAAAATTCACTCTTTTATGTATGAACATCTCTTGAAAACAAGACTTATTAGCTTCTTTGTAATAATATCATGTTCTGTTTCAGGTGTTACAGCAATATGATTGCTAACCATAATACATAAAATCATATGGGTTTAATTGACCCTCCATGTTGCCAAGAAACACACTGAAGTCAGTGAACAGGCTTTTTTTCACTGAAACTTACTAAGAAATTTTTAAGGAATGGGTCAGAGATGTTACACTCTGAAGGTACAATAAGGGCCTATTGAAATACTAAATACTACTGTACTAACAACATCAGAAACAATAAATCTGATGTTAAAGCATTTTTAATTAATCTATACACCAGGTACTTCAGAGCTCAAAATGTTTCCATGCACATCCAAAGTCAGTAGATATTTGCCTTTGAGCGTTTTACAAGTACAGCATACAGCTGTTATAATTTCCAATTTGAGAAAATCCTTTCATAATAGATATCATGACTGCATAGTGTCAATTTTCATGCTGATCAAGCTCACATCTACCAGATACAGAAGTATAAGTTATCATATTCCTTGCCATATCTTGGATGCTGTTAAATTTTTGTATTAAATGATTATGTACATTATATATTACTACAATGCTATTGAATTGGAAATTGTGAAGACCTTCAGTTTATTATTTTTTTCTCCTGAAAATACAAGACATTGTACGAACACATTATCTAGCACTTGAATATAATTTGTGAGTAAAATCTGTCCATACAGTACATGTAAAGTTCACAATAATGTGTATCAGTTAACTTATGGGTCACCATAAAGTGGAAAGCGTGTGATTGAAATATGCAGATTGAAGTGTGATGTTGCGTCAAACAACCTCATTTATAAATGATTGAATTATATACAATACAAAGCTCTTTCCTTACATTGTCATCAAATATATCTCAAAGAAACTGACAGGTATTGCCTTCGAGGGATTTACCGACATGATGAAGTCCTGTCGAGGAGACTATTAACTTTATTAGTATCAAGACCTTACAGCTCAGTGGAATGTGACAGATTCAGAGGAAATGGACCTGGGCTTTTAAATTACTTGAAGATCTAAGGTGTACCTGCACCGTATGTGAAACAGATAAATTTAAGGCTTATATACCCATCACAATGTCACAGCCATTTACAGGCAAATCACACGCACACCCGGAAAAGCAGTTACGATGTTTCAGTAAAGCCCTGGTGAATGTAAAAGCTGCCTTTACAGCTGTAACATGCCATGAATATTGTCACACTGAATTTACTCTGACTGGAGATATAGAAAATAGAATATCACATATTGACAAGCAGTACCAGTAACTGCAATGACCAGAATATTTTTTGTTTCAGCTTTTGTTTAAATACTAAGTCTAGTTTATAATCAATTCTTAAAATGGGAGACATACATGTACAGACAAAATACTAGCTTTATCAGTTATCTTTTAGTCCAGAAAAATTGCATTCATAAATTATTAATAAATATACGTCCTACATCCATTTCACTATGTGTTTAAATTACCCTATATTACTGTACATGTACAATTATTATTTTGAAAAAATTAAATCAGTGACCCATTTATTATTGTACCAATATTTCAACAACACATTGACACTTGTCTAGAATCTCTACGAGGTTTTGATATGATACTCAAAACTTACTTTTTGATTATCATAACAGAAATACAGCAAGGTTCTAGACAACACTGACATATAGTAGGATATCTTCTGTACTCTGTAACTTATGATTCTCCAATTGTAGGGTATAAATTCATGCAATAGATATATAGTAAATGAAAACTTAAAAAAAGTCACTTCTACATACAGTTCAGCTATTGAGAGAAATCATGCGCTGCTATGGCAGAAAGTTTGAATTTTAAGCAGCTTGTAACTTGCACATCCTAATTGAATGATCAATTGACCTGCAAAATGAACAGTCTTCAAGGTGCACTTCAAAAGGTTTACAGGGATAGAAAAAAAAAAGAACATACACAGAGTGATCATGCCCTAGGAATAAATTGAAAAGTGAATGAATGACCAAAAGCTGTTGATACATGTAGCAGTGGCAGAAAGGGCAGTGAAAATGTAGTTTTTTGAGTCTCCCAGTTTCCTGTGAAGTAAATCACCAGCTTTTCAGTGACAAATGAGTCTGTCCTGTCAGTGGCTTGTTTGCCATCCCTTCATCATGATTAACCTGGGGCGACAATTGAAAGGTGTACATCGTCTTTGTGAGATGTACAATGTATAGGAAGGTGATTGGCCATAAATTCTCTGCACTGCTCTGTTTGGCTAGTTTTACACACTGGTGGATTGAGAGTATTGCGACGTCATTACGGATTGGTTTTCCTGACAGATGCAATTGTACGATTCATTTATCTCCATTGAGAAAGTAAGCCGCTTGACGACTGGAAGTTGTCTGGCAGTCACTGTATTTCATGAGCAAATCCCTACTGGAAACAGATTGGCACATCATGTGGGAAGTGGCTTTTTTTTCAAAAGGGCATAGACATGATGCTACAACAGAGATTGTGTATTGTAAAAATCAATAAATCTGTTTTCATTGTAGGAAAAATGTTTTCATTGCAAATTTGAAAAGGTTACCCTCAAGGGAATATCCTTATACAGGATGAGTTACAGAATAAGCTAGGGAACCACTTAATTAACGTAACGGATCATTCATGGAGCATTTTTTGCTATTTTTTTGTCCAGAAATAGATTGGAAATCTCAAAATGAATATAGCGCTTATGTAAAGTAGATGCAGAGTATGATCATTCAAAAGTAATCCTGCTGTGCTCCATGCCAAAATGTATGGTTAATGTAAGAGATGCCGTCCAGTAATGTCTATATACATAATTTCTGTTTGATACCATGAGGTATATCGTTATTTCTTTATGTCTGTAATTGAGGGTAGAGATATTTACTGCGTACACATTTTATCAATGACCCTTTCAGTGTTTTCAAACCACAATGAGTTAAGTTCCCTAAAGAAACATAAACTGACAAAAATGATGTCAAAAGACAGCAACTGATGAAAGATTTTATTTTCCTTGAAAAATTATAGATGATATTGCTGTGAATCATTAATGCCAATTTTTTCTGACTTGCAAATAATTTTTATTATGGCCACTCAAATTGCTTTGCGGGTCTATTTCATGAAATGACGTCTTAGTATATGAACAATCACTAGGATTAAATTGTTGACCATTCTCTGAGACAGAAATAGCAAAGAAAATCTAATCATTTTCTGCCCGTGCACACACCAACAATATTAGCTACACAGCATGAGCACCTGATAGCTTTGAAAAAAAGGCTGTCACTTACGAAGGACATATTTCTCAATCATTAGATTTCATTCACTAATATAATTGTTAGATACAGAGTGATGTACATGCCACTGCATTGTACAGTGCTACATACGTGTAGAATACTAATGAACCCTTCAAATATAAATGTAGACCTCTTCAAAGTATACCAGTAATTTATCTTTGGTACAGCATTTGTCAAACCTGATTTTCTTTAGCTTTCAGAATTTAAATATGAACACACTTGGAAAGAGACTTGAATTACAATAGGGTACATATGCCAATGATAATTAGTTTTCACTATTCATATTATACCAAAATAAATGAAAAGGCTAATTAGTGCCCTTGAACTTAAAACATTGATATCAAAAGAAGTTCAGGGATCCCTTAAAATCTGCAGAGTATATACACAATTTTGCCCTTGGGTTAATAATTTCTCTCACATGCTTTTTGTTATGTTAATTTATCAGGGGGATGAAATTTGAAAATTCAATTTCAAAGTAACCTTGATTTATGAGCTGTACACATGTAGAGGGTTCAAAGACTAGCACCTCAATCTAAAACTTTTGTTTTTAAAATGATGATGGATGACGGGTTATTTTAATATTTAGGAATGGAATGCTGGCACTGAGAATAAAAACTTACCTATGTCAGCTACTAAACTGCCTGGTTCCAACTCCAGGAGAAACTGTTTCACTCGAGGCCATGCCTTGTATCTGGTATCACTGAAGTGAGGTGCAATCTTCTCATAGACATCATGAACATGTGCCTTTTCCAAGGCAATAGACTTGGCTTGACGATCCATTGATCCAACCCCTTGTCAAATGCCGGTACGTACAACTAAGCATGCTGATTTCTGATAGATGTTAGCATTTCATCGGTGAATAATTTCTTTCATCTGCAATTTAAATAGAATGCATATGTTAAATATTTAAAACATTAAGTACGTCAGTGCAGAGGAAACTCCTGTTGGAAAGACTGAAATAGAATATGCAAAAATTCTGGTGTTCATATTCATACATGTAGTTATTTATTGTCACTTAACAGTGACTAAGACAAGCGTACTGCCTGTTAGTCAGCATTTATGAAGTTAAAAAGTGCCAGAGATTGTGAAGGTAAGTTTGAACTTGCCCACCTTGGAAATCTTCCTGAAGGCCATCTTTCACACTTAAAAGTGGTAAGTTATATGACGGTGTGAACGTGGAACTTGTGGCTGATATATGATTAGTAATTGTGGAACAAAATGAAAATTGACAACTTCAGTTTTCCATATGGATTCTATCAACAAACACTGCTGGAGTGCTTCTGACAGTTAATAGACTTTACTTGTTGGTAAATGGTCTTAACGTTAGGAACTATAATTTGAAATCAGAAATGGGAAAATTCAGATTAGATGGTGATGTTTTATTTGCAATAACTGTGCTTGGAATGAAGTCTGATTTTACGGAACAAAAGGTATTTCAGTGAAAAGCTGGTGAATCTCCATTTCAACAACAACAAACATCAACATGATCACTGTTTGAATGAAACTATCTGTTCTGAAATTGGTATTTCATAGCTATTAACAGAGAAAAAATGTTCCTAGTCAGCACGATTTGCAAAACTACATGTGGAGAGTATGTACATTTTGAGAAACCATTCTTTGAGCAAGTACATATAACCGTAGATGTTAATGTATTGGTATACTGTGCATAAAACGTTTTTGATTTCCTTTGATGTTTCAATCTGCATATCAAACGTCAAAAAATTATGAGAAAGTGTCAAGGCATTTTGATGAGTATTTATGAAACTTCTGAAAGTGTCAAGGCACTTTGATAGATATCCTGAGTTGACTTTTATTTCCTTGTTGTTGATCTTTAACATATGAATGGGAAAAAGTTAAAAGTGGTTCATTCATGGTTTGAAAGTGTTTCACTTTCTGACCAACAATCCAACCTTTTTCATATTATTGGTCTTTTTTTTCAATATTTCATTTGCTGTTTTTTTCATTTTCCTTTCCGTTGCAACTTGCAGCTGTTTTTCTACATATTTGTCATGAAAACTTTTCCATATTGCTTTATAGACACTATCACAGTTGTTGCCGCAAAGTGAAAACGTATGACTTGACCACACTTACTTTCAATTACTAACATTGTATCCACAAAATGACACCCCTATATAAAGTTTCTAAATTTTATGATTCACAATTATTGAAAGTAACAACTTGTGCTCCCATTAAACTACTGCAGTCATAGACTGACGAGCTATTTTTGTGCAAAGAATATACATATAGCCTTCTCGGGATGAGTCACCGAAGGCAAAACAGCAACCAGCTTGTTTCAAGCTCACCCGGATATACTATTTTGGGAAAACTAAGTCTCAACAGGTAAATGTAATATTACTCCCTGGCAACATGCAGGACACATATTCAATATATATGCATCTGTAAAGGCACCATTTAAAGGCAACCCCCCTCCCAATTTACTGGGTAATATTTTGTGATAATACAATCTACCAAAATTCAGAATTAAAACATTTGCTGGTGAACTGGACACAGGAATACTTTCAACAGAGCAGAAGGAAATAATGATCAGAAGACAGAATTTTTCTCCTTCATCTGATCATAAATTTAGGATTAAGGTATTAAATGTAAACAGTGAATTTCTCACTAATGTACCGGTATGGTATGTACAGATGGGAAGATGAACATAAAACAAACATGTACTGTATCTGGAACCTGCACTGCATAAACTGAGAATAATGTATGTGACATCTCTGTATTGCTGTCTTGGAATAAGTAAGTTTATTGAGCAGCTACTATTGAAAACAGAATTTTATGACAAGCAGCAATATTAAACTTGCCGAAGTACTTCATTAATTCACATACTGGGAAGTTTATAGTAGCACACTGAAATGAATTTTGGATTATGTTTCAGCTATAAATGTCAAAGTCATCTAATTCTACAATTTCAGATTATTTTTTGAGTGAATTGCCTTGTATCAATCTTACATTTTCAATTGCAAGCCTAAACTCATGATGCGTCTGAAGAATCTGAATTTCCCTGGGTGACTGACCTTCCAAGTACAGTTGCACAACCTATCCTAGATCACATAAATTATACTGGTAATATGCTGGACAGTGCTTCTGAGTACAATTCCCAACAAGATGACTGCTGTAAGGCAGACAAAACACTAAATCATACATCGGTAAATATTTAATGATTCATGTTGTAAAACTGGGAAGCCTTTAGTGGAAAACTTTTCAAGCTAAACAAGATATCCTACCATGATATATCATTTGTAAGATACTCCTGACTTGACTTCAATCACAGATAAAATGTGATATTTAACATTTACATGCACATCGAAAGTTAACTAAATAATATGTTGTACTATTTCTACATAGGGTTGATAAGTTTTCAACTTTTCTTAATATACTTAACATAAACTGTCTTACCTTGTCTTGTGGGCAAGTTGAAATTTTACAATAATGACGCAGATTAACAGATTACATATAGTAAAGTTCTGCTATGCATGACTTTGTGGGCGTTGAAATGCAAATTGAGTTATACCCTGCATTCTCATTGAATGGTATTTTTATTCACATATTGCACTTCCAAAAATAATTGTGATGAGTATGTAATGCTGTTATAAAATGATGATGGAATTTGCGTCAAATGGAACATGAACCAAGGTCCTACTTACAAATGTAAATCTGAAGCATGTTCAAATATGCATAATAAGGATCTGTTATATAAAGTACTATGTCTAGGAGTTGATATAAACATGTGATTTACTCCAATGTAATAAAAATAGTATAGCTAGCAATTATGCTTTTATATGTTTACTCTCCGGCCTGGAAAGTAATACTGTGTATACTGCGGATGTTGTATACATGATACATTAAATACAATAGCTGATGTTGTATACATAAAACATTACTGTAAATACGATAGCTGCAGAACAAAGTATAATCAATCCTTTTTGAGTATGTGTATCAAGTACAGAAACGTGAACTTTTGTGTATGTATTGGTCTCTTATGAAATGCAAAATCAAACTGTTTGCACATATTTGTGAAATGAAAAGTCGTTTTCAGAATTGAGGGGCATATAACATTGCTCAAAGATTTCCCCAACATTTTGAAGGTGGTCACATGTGTGGTGTAGTTTCTATTAAAAGTCCCTGGTATGCTTTGAGTGTGAGAACTCAAGTGGGGATCACACTTTACCTTGGGTATAAATGTAATGTATTCATGCATGACAAATGCTCATTGTCATTCCTAGACAGAAATTCTCCAACAAGTGTGAAACGTACATTTCATCTCTGAGCCTGACAGCAACCGATTGGGGTTTTGGACTTCATTAGTATTAATCTTGTTACATGTATCACCTGATGGAAATCACCTTCTTGAGGGACACAAACAATCTCTTTGCCCTGGGGATGTAAAGTATCACGTCAAATTTCCTTATACTACAACTTAAGAGGTCTATAATGACAATACCTCTCTTGCTTGAAGAGACTATTTAACATTGTTTGAATTTCCGCAACACCCATTTGTAAATACACACTTTACAGACAGATCTGATCCGCTTCACAGAATGACATCTCAGACAATTTAAGTCAATCAAAATACCATACTACGTTTTTAGAAATGCCTATCACAGTAACACTCTGGTGGCTCAGACTCGTCAGAACCTTCTGAGACAAGTGTATCAAACTGTCTTTATATTATAAATGAACTGTAGCTATTTAAAAGTATCTTCACAAACAGAATGTTCTCTGCGAACCTACAGGCAAACGGAACATTAACGACCATGCCACAAAACCTTGATATCAATGGAATCAAGGCAACTAACAAGTACCAGTAGACATGAGAATTAGACACTTTTTATGGATTAAGAAGAGGAAATGCATCTATACCTACCTTTAATACCATACTATACAGAAAGTACACATGTACCAGTGCTGTGTAAGTACAATGATTTGTTTGACAAACAGTATGAAGTATGTATGTATGACATCTCCAAGAGACACAGAATATTACACCATAGGTACACATGACAGACAGACATCTCCATGGCATTTCAATGGCATATCATTTGCCTATATTTGGGTAAGTTCACTTGATCACAAGGGCATCTGAACATCAACTGAGCACATGCAGATAAAATGTATACTTGTAAGAACGTGAACAGTAGGGAACAGTCCTTGAGTGATTTGAAAGGACTTGTCCTCCGAAGCCTAATATTGTACACTGTGTACATAGCAACCAATGAATCATAAACAACTTCTGCAAGCTCCTTCCTTCTTAATACTTGCCTTGGGCCTTTCTTTATCCATATGGTGTTCACTAAAACTTTCAAGGTCTCTTTACCTTGCTCCAATACAAAGTCAGCCTACACAAGGTTTTCTATTACAAGAATAACATTACCATGAATTATACATGTACTGGTGTACTTGTTGTGTGGTAAAAGGAAACGCAACATATTAAAGCTTATTATCAGCTAGTCTGATTTTCTTTTTTAGCCCAAGTGAAATACACATCCTTCACATATCACCCAACCAGGAATTACAGTTCGATTTTACATTTTTGTTATAAGTAGTTGAAGACGTCTCAGCAATAGTACTAGTTATAGGCAAAGCTATAATGATTCTCTTCCATTTTCAAAGAGGTATATACGACAAGTCATCGTTGATGACACAGTCCCCACTTGTTAATGGGTACTTTGATTACAGGTCCTCAGAGAGGATAGAGTCCTCTTCATTAGGTCTGTGATAAAAATACTTTTGAATAAATTCGCTTGATGCATGTCTGAGTTGTAGTTCAGGACATGAAAAAATCGTAATAAAATGGCCACATGGCGGCCATATTGGATCGTATCACAAAACAAATCAATGTGCATATGTATAACATCGGTCATTGTCCTTGTACCAACTTTGAATAAAATCGGTTGAGATATGCCTGAGTTATGGCTTTGTACATGAAAAAATCATAACAAAATGGCCGCACAGCAGCCATATTGGATCGTATCACAAAACAAATTAACGTGCATATCTATGACATTGGTCAATCTCCTTGTACCAACTTTGAATAAATTTGCTTGATACATGTCTGAGTTATGGTTCTGGACATGAAAAAACGTAATATAAAATGGCCACACGGTGGCCATATTGGATCGTATCACAAAACAAATCAATGTGTATGACATAGGTCAATGTCCTTGTACCAAGTTTGAATAAAATCGGTTGAGCTATGTCTGAGTTATGGCTCTGTACATGAAAAAATCATAACAAAATGGCCGCACAGCAGCCATATTGGATCGTATCACAAAACAAATTGACGTGCATATCTATGACATTGGTCAATCTCCTTGTACCAACTTTGAATAAATTTGCTTGATACATGTCTGAGTTATGGTTCTGGTACATGAAAAAAACGTAATATAAAATGGCCACATGGTGGCCATATTGGATTGTATCACAAAACAAATCAATGTGTATAACATCGATCAATGTCCTTGTACCAACTTTGAATAAAATCGGTTGAGATATGCCTGAGTTATGGCTTTGTACATGAAAAAATCATAACAAAATGGCCGCACAGCAGCCATATTGGATCGTATCACAAAACAAATTAACGTGCATATCTATGACATTGGTCAATCTCCTTGTACCAACTTTGAATAAATTTGCTTGATACATGTCTGAGTTATGGTTCTGAACATGAAAAAAAGGTAATATAAAATGGCCACATGGTGGCCATATTGGATCGTATCACAAAACAAATCAATGTGTATGACATAGGTCAATGTCCTTGTACCAAGTTTGAATAAAATCGGTTGAGCTATGTCTGAGTTATGGCTCTGTACATGAAAAAATCGTAACAACATGGCCGCACAGCAGCTATATTGGATCGTATCACAAAACAAATTGACGTGCATATCTAAGACATTGGTCAATGTCCTTGTACCAACTTTGAATACAATCAGTTGAAACTTATCTGAGTAATGACTCTGTACATGAAAAAATCGTAATAAAATGGCCGCCTGGCAGCCATATTGAATCATATCACAAAACAAATCGACGTGAATTTGTATGACATAGGTCAATGTCCTTGTATAAAGTTTGAATAAAATCCGTTGAGATATGCCTGAGTTATGGCTCTGTACATGAAAAAATCATAACAACATGGCCGCCTGGCAGCCATATTGGATTGTATCACAAAACAAATCGACGTGCATATCTTTGACATTGGTCAATGTCCTCATACCAACTTTGAATATAATCAGTTGAAACTTGCCTGAGTAATGACTCTGTACATGAAAAAATCGTAATAAAATGGCCGCCTGGTGGCGACGTGAATATGTATGACATAGTTCAATGTCCTTGTATAAAGTTTGAATAAAATCGGTTGAAACATGTCTGAGTTATGGCTCTGTACATGAAAAAATTGTAATAAAATGGCCGCCTGGCGGCCATATTGGATCGTATCAGAAAACAAATTGATGTGCATCTGTATGACATATGAAGTAATCCTTGTACCAAATTTGAATGAAATCGCTCCGGGCATCTCTGAGATATCTGCGTGAATGGACGGACGCACGCACGCACGGACATGACCAAACCTATATATCCCCCCCGGACGGTGTCTGTGGGGACTAACAATCGAGTCTATCTGAATGATGTACATATAAGTAGACAGTCCTTGTAGTATCCTTTCTTCCTGTACAAATCAAAATATCTGGTCTGCCTTTAGGAATAAACTGAAAGCCATAAACTTGCTCTTCTTAGTCATAGAGTTGTTGAACATAACACACTTACATAATCTAGAAAAACACAATGGGCAGACCACATTTAATCTACAATTGGAGACCAATTCCAAGCCTGCTTCAGCTCTGCATACACTGTGCCTAGCAACTTTCGGATTCGGATTGATACTCACAGAACTACATGTAGACTGAGCAAGTAGCCTTGAGTTGCCACTCCCAAAATTTTGCAGTGACAGGTCACTTAAGAGCTAACCAACAAGTCCCTTTGTTTTTACCATTCAATTATTTCACTATCCAGTATCTAGTCGATGTTCAAACTTAATACTCATTTGGAACAGCTAAAAACATGTAGATACTAGTCTAAGACTACATTCCTACAACTTTTTCATAAAGCAATATCTGTGTCGTTACATATCAAATTGAATTATATGTACTCTTCAGTATTGGAAAACAGTTTGTGGCAAATTTGTCAATGCTAAATTTTGTTATCTATTGGTCTCAGCTATGACTGATGTACTTTTCACCTTATTTGATTTCTCATGAGTACATGTGTTCAATGTTCACAAAGAATTACCCCCCACCCCTGCCATAACATGTATTGTGTTTCAATAACGATCAAAAAGTTCTATTATATGCATCATATTTGAGGTTTAAGTTGACCAATGGCAATCATTGCATAATTATGCAAATACTGCTCCTATAGTATAGACTATCCTATTCAATAATCTATGGAAATATATGTATTATATTATTTGCACTGTTTTAATGATATTTTAATAGCTCTAGCCTAACCAGTAAATGTCCTTTTATAATAGGATTTTAGTTGAAGCATATCAGAGAATTTGCATAAATATCACGATTACAGTATATGCTGAAAAGCAGCTGACAGACGTTAGGTATGGCTAGATATTGATACATGAATCACATAAATCATTACCTCCACAGCTTAAACACAGGAAATTAATCCCCTTTATCGTGCATGGCTACAGTTCACTGTCTCATTTTTCCACAAGGCTTGTACATGTACTCAGTGGAAAGTATGGCAAAACCTACTTACTGTACTTGCAGTCCGACCTCCAACAAGTTTCATTAAATTTGTCAGGTAATGTTGACTGTTCCCATCAATAATTTGAAAATGGATTTTTATTTTATCAAAACTGGCATGAAAAGTTATAAATAGTTCTTTTGCTTATATCATATCACTTACAATTGTACTACCACTGGGATTGTCACCTGACAAAATGCATCAAGCAGAAAGTTAACCCGCCAATGTCTTGTTGAAGTACCAGTATGTGTCTGCTGTTTGTCTAACTTCAATTTAAAATAAAAAATTCTCGGCTCAACAGATACCGGTACATTCTGTATATCATGGATTGCATATGCTGATATGGTATATACGCAATAAAATGTTACCAGATCAGCACTTCATCTACAGCATGTTGCATCAATTTTCTGATATGACAAATATTGAACTCCATTTATAAGACATTTTAATCTATAGTTAATTTCTAGTTTACTAACAAAGCAGTACAAATTTCACAAACAAGAGCTTGTGCACAACTATTTGCTCACACACTGACATGTACATTGGTATACGTGTACATGTACATACACATCCACAAAAACCACTTAATCTGAGAATGTCACGCTTGAGAAAATGTCATACAACCAAGTACATGCACTTAAAAATAGCTTACACTGTTTCCCTTGCATGTTGATAAACACTGAAAATCAGTGTGCAATTTACCAAATGATAAGAGTGAACTTGCATGCCAGGGAAGCAAATGTCTACATCAAATTTCATCAAAAACTATGAAAATTCACAACCGCTACAATAAATTATATAAACGAAAGCCATAATTTCATTATGATTGCCACTTCATTTCAAATGACAGTCCTCAAACCCTTGTTCTTCAGTATGTCTTGTTGACATTGATTATTTACATCATAAATACATGGTGCTAGTCCTTTGTTTTCCCCAGAAAGTGTTATTGAGTTCATAAATTTGTTTTGTTACAAAGCTGATAAACAACATGGGCCTTTCATCGAAACTGTCCAATGTCTCTGTCCAAGTATTTCCTGGACTCCTCCAAAAAGTCTTTCCTGGGCATAAATGTTTTAATTAGACATCATGTACTTGCAAATTTGCTGTTAGCACAGTGAAAGTAAAACTGCACCTTGTCCCTGGAAGAATGTCCAAAGTATTGGCCATTCTTCTACTGGGTATTATTCTATAAACTTAATAGAGCTTGATGTTTTTCCCTGTCGAAAGGTGGTCAAAAGGAATATGTCACTAAAGTAAAAGTGAATGGATGAATTGAACTTTACAGTTTTGGTCACATATGCACAAATGGGTAATTTTTCAAGGCCACAATGAATAGAAATATTCATTTAATGTAAGAGGTAGCAATAGAGAAAACACTGCTACATGACCTGCCGTACCTGTAGGTACTCAGCCACGTAATACAATCAGATTATGGATGACTATGATTGATTGGAGATCGCTTAGACTGAACCTGAAATGCATACATTTACAAGTCACATTTCTTTATTTCATGATTTTTTGTTAAGAAGGTATCAATGAGTATATCTTACTGCACCTATCTTGATATGTATAGACATCGAACAAGCAAGCAGTAATTGTCAGTCTGCAGTCTCTGGAGGGTGTATACCATATGATGAGGCTGCGTGCCTACTGTATTTACTTTCTGCTCTGTCAAGTCTGTCAATGGACTGAGACTATTCATAAGTAATTTTCAAAGGCTTCTGTTGTAAAAATAAGTATTAAAAATGCCATAATGTTGCACAATTGTATTAGTTCTCTTCTTGTACTTTAGTGCCAACTGTTGCATACTACAGCATGAGTGTCTCTTCTCACAAGTGCCTGGTTTTTGGACATTTATGCTTCAAAATTTTCACACATAAGCCAAACTTTGCCCTATTTGAATTTTCAATAACAATGAATTTACAACAGTGTTGTATAATAAGCTCAAAAAGGTGATCTGTTGCATGCAAAGTAACATAGCTGCTGCTTACTTCTTCAAAAATCAAATATCCCATGATAAAATAAAATTCATGTTTCATATTAATATCAATAAAACAGTTTCATTATTGATATTTCCTATCAAGCATTACAGGCAAACACCATGTCACACATACTCTGTGTCCATATCTCATGAAAACAAGAAGATACCTAATCCAGGTCCCCATCACCATGATTACTTATTTGTATGTGATATCTCCTTCATCATGATCTATGATAAACTATTATAGATATGTGTGGACAATTTATGTCAGTCTATTTAAACAGGCCTGTAATAGTTTTGCTTAAGACTACAGGATACACCTGCAGGTTTGGAGACTTCTACATCAGTATTCATATTGATTACATGTACTTCATGAATTATGTACCAGTAGATTTCCAAGAAAAGTCACTGCAACTATGGAAACCTTATGCAGTTACACTTGAAACTGTATTGATTCCCTACAATATAAATCTATTCAAGATAAATATTTAACAACTTAAGTATGAAATTATTCTATGATAACTGTGACTTTTCTGATAGTGCTTGTAAACTGACACTGTGTAGTTCTCCTAAGCAAGTAAATTATCTATTGGTTCTCTGATGTTCTTGTAATTTGTGATTCATGAGTGACAGATATTCAAGAATACATGAAATACGTGTAGAATCCAAGAGATTAACCAGCGAGGCATTGCTTTGTCATATTTTGATGTAGAAATTCATATTACAACAAATTGAAAATACTATATTAAAGTGTTAATTACTTTAATTGTACATGGTAATTTGTATTTGGAGAAAACAGGTCTTGACTCTAGGAAGTGTGACAATGACAAGTGTATAATATCTGAGACACTATATTATAATGATATTCATAACTCATTTATTGACAATGAATATGTTAATGGTTTACAGTTGATGCATTTCAATAGTATGCATTTCATTTGCACTGAATCATCGTAATTAATGGTGTCCTTGGCTGATTTAACTGAAAGACTGTCAGAGCACAACAGCAATGACAGCGGAAAAGCATTCCCAGCAACACATGAAAGTGACACACAAGAGCATTTCATTTGCCTTGGGTCATACCAGTGAATCATTAAAATTAACTTTCCTGCATATGCAGATTGCCATTAATCTTGTAAGAACATTAATACATGTATGTGCTATTCAAACCATAAAGTGTAAATCACCATTGTGTCTATGCTGTAATTTGTTTTCCAATCCCTGATGTCTTCATGTATGTATCATATATGCCGTTCATACACAGGCCATTGAAACGGCTCTGAAACGGTTCTGGGCCAATACTGCACAGAAAGTTATGTGTGGACACTCCGAAGTGGTTCTGAAGCGTTTCAGATTTGAGACGGTTTAGTCGGCCCGACCTGAGCCGTTGTAGGGATTAACTCTATCCGCAAATCGCTGTGTGGACGGACCGAGCCGCTCCAGAGGCGTTTCAAACGCTTTCACGCGACAGATATTTGTAACATAAACAAACAACAACCAACATACAATATTCACGTTGGTCATGGCTGCCGAACACAGCTCTATACATCTCGTGGAAATAAGGGTCAGACGACCGAATAGGTTTGCTGATCTGAGTCTCTGGCAGACGAAGCATTCAAAGAATGCTAAAGAGAACGTGTCCCGACAGCCTCGTGTACAAAAAAATTGCAGAAAAGGCTCTACAGAGAGGTTTAAACCGGACAGCAGATCAGTGCCACTGCAAGCTCAAGGCACTGAAGCTAAAATACAAAGAAGTTGTCGACAGCATCAGGCCATGAAGGCACGACTTTGCACAATTTTTAAATATCGGATATTTACAATCTAGTATCGCAGTTTGACATATCGACGATTTCGGGACTAATATCTATACTAGACGATACTAGAATGAACTGTGGTTGTTCCATGGGAAGCCGCGTCTATGAAATTGCCGATATTTACCGGCGATTTAGGGACTCTAATATCGCTATGACAGAACCCCATGGACGATACTAGATTCATTCAAATCGCGCGTAAATATCCGATGTATATCAGAGATTTCACCGTCTTACAGTTCTGGCCAAAACCCGACTTCCAAGGACTGACTCTAGCTTCGATACTAGAATCTGTAATTCTGAAATTAGAATCTGTAATTCTGAAATTATTATTATTATTATTATTATTATTATTATTACAAGTTTAGGGGCTATAAGTATTATATAGAAATCTAATAACAGTTCATTGAAGCTGTGTGGGAATTCTGAAAAAGAGGTGTTGTATATTTTAGTTTGTCAATAGGGGTGACTTCCAATTGTTTTACGTGCAGCGCAGAATTGTGCATCATGCTGTACGGAGAGAGGGGGATATCATTAAGCCAAGGGGTAATTAAATGCTTGTCGGAAAAGTGACACCAAGCAGTTTACGCGATACCAGCAGGCCTAGACTTTTAACTTTTGTGCGAACTTTACGGATACACGTTCAATCGGTTCAATTTAATTTTGTTTTTAGTTTTCTTCCATCAAAAGTCACGACTATGAAAAAGATTTCCAATATAAATTAAATCTCTCTCTCTCTCTCTCTCTCTCTCTCTCTCTCTCTCTCTGCAGTGAAATTGCTATGCTGCGACCACCGAACGAATATTTTCCATACAGTAGGGGTAATATTAAAAGTTCATTTTATAAATCTAACTTAATTGCTTAAGTTAGGTCTCAGAACCCCCCCCCCCCAACCCCAAACCCCAACTCTAATAACTGACCTAAAATTGAAAAACATGTCAGACACGTATCCTGTACTAATTCTTTCATAAACGTACCAATGTACAATGGATTCATTCTGATGTATAATTTAAAACTTATTCAGACTTATTTCGTAAGCGTCATATTGGCATTGCAGAATAAACATTGTTTCTGCATTTCGCATGTTTCGCCCTGGCAGTGTAGTCGGGCAGAAACCCTGCGATTCGCGTTCTTCTCTGTCGGAACACGCGCGCGCCCTTCAGAGACGCGACGCGAATCCCAGAGCATGCGCAATTGAGAGTGCGTGGCGTGACAGTAGAACGTCTCCGATCTCGCGCTATCGTGTCGTTGTGAGCTTTAAAAATGATGGAATTTGACAGAAACTGGAATTACTGCAGAGAATACTTTTCAGGATATCACATGTGAGTGTCTAAGGTACCAAGTAGGACGTTTAGGAAATCCTTTCAGAAGTTCACGCCGCCTGTGGCCATTTTGTGGAGTATAAGCTATAAGCTTACGTAACTCAGCAGCGTATACAGTATTTCTACTGACACTGTACATATTGCCGGAACATATGCTATAGAATTTTGCGTTTCACGTCGTTCAATCATTCAGATGGAAATGCCGCCCTAAACAGGGTGACAGACTTTGGAATGCTAACTCTGTATAACAATGACGTAATTTAATAAGAAGATATTTGTATTCGAGCACGGCTACACTACATTTTTGATTCGAGAACTCTCATCATGGACCGTGGTTGTATTCAACAATCGAGAGGGCTAGGGTGAGTCGAACTTTTTCCTATGTCCATGTAGCACTTGTGCAAAAATATGCGAATCCACAGGCCTTTGGCGAATCAATAAATGCGTTTTCACCAAGCTAAAAGGTTGAAAGATGCGTCAGTCACTTTGGGACGAGCTAGATAAATGCATGCAGTCAAACCCAGCTGGGCACAGAAATTTGCCATAATATGACTTTGTTCTGGAAATTACGAAGACAACCGGCCGTGCGGTGGAACTTTGCAACAAAGTTTCAATATCTGAACTGGCATTCTTGAATGACAGACACAGGAAACGATGGTCAATAAAAACGCATTCTCGTCGCATTTTGATAATAATGTATCAATCACAATGACACAGAAATTATGCCTCCTCCCGACAGAAGGGCCATGGCCTATTTTTAGCCCTGCTACACTGTCTTAGTGCTGAAAAGGCCATGTTGTTGTCAGGTCGTCATGGCGACTTAAAATTTGCATACAACTCTGAGGGTTAAACGGGTATAATAGGTCACAAAACTTTTGAGTCCCACTGTCGTCCATTATACCTGTTTCCATGGGTATTAAAGGTGTGCAAGTATACACATCAAAAGACTAGAAAATTCACTTCATATGCAGAATCTTGTAAAATAGCCTTTTCTTCTCTGGTTAACGAAAAAAAAATAATTATTACTTAATTATTAATATTATAAATTAAAATTAATTAATTTGAGATACTAGTAGAATTAATTTTAGCACATAAAATTAATTTGAAGGCATAAACATAATTCGATGCATAATGAGTTAGTACTGTACTATATAACACTTATTTGGGATGACTGCATGAAACAAAATTAAAAATACTTCAAAAATTATTTCTGGTCTATATAAAATTAATTCTAACACACTAAAATTAACGGAAAACATAATTTTGACCAGAATAGCCCCAATATATATTATGTTTACTATTCATCCTAGAATGAAGGCAAAGAAATTACAATTATTTTTATTATAGAACAAATTTCTAAGTTGTTACTTAGACATCCATAAAATAAATAAAAAACAGTGAATTATGTTTTAGCATAGACCCTCTCGAGGGTCTATGGTTTGAAATAAAAAAACTGTGGTTACCAAAATGTTTTACCAAGGCAACATAAGGCCGGAAGAAAAAATAAATTGTTCATCGGAATCGCCGCTTCTACTTTGGCATATTTGGAATTTTTTTTTTTTTTTGATCGCGGCAAATTCTTACTTCCGCATTGCAAATATGTTTAGTACTGCCGCTGGTGGCGCCCTACACTTTGTCGGGTTTTCGCGGGCACGGGATTTTTAATGAGTGTTTGTACGGACTTAGTTGACCGCCAACACGTTGTTGTGACGTCTGAATTTGGCGAATCACGACGCAAAGTGGGTCGATTTGGTTAGGTTAGTACATGTCACATGAGTATTAATTTGATCGCCAACATTTGACGTGATGGCCAACAGTTAGTTCTAAAGACGCTATTCAGTGTTTGTCCTGATATTTCGTTCGGCGATTTGTTCAACAAGATCGTGACAGCAGATGGACGGTGCATCCGATTGAATGAAAATTGCATCGAAAGTATAAAAATTACGGCAATGACAAAACACATGGTTGCGTCGATGTTAAAGTACGATCTGAATGATGACTATATAACTTCACTCCGATTACAGTACAGTGTTGTTAGACCATTGTGTAAAATGTGTATAGACAGTGGTAAAGAGGTCAAAACATGGGGCCAAAGTAAAATGAAAAAACTCAGATGCTAGGTCCCACCAGGACAATATTAAAGGATAATACTGAATTGTTGGATTTCAGTGATTTGCTGTACATTTCAGTTTTATTCTGAGAGAATGTTGAAATACTCAGAATATGTTGTGCAAACACTAACTGTAAATGTAATGGCCTATGTTATTGTTGGGAAATATAGTCTTGAATTCAGTTACCAGTATCAGTGTTTCGTGTCTGGGATATTTCTGGTAAAAAGGGAAACAATTATCTTGCCTTGTCTGCATCTTTGCAAAAATGCCAGAGAACCGCGTTACCTTCGGCCTAAAAAAAATAAAAAAAATATTTTCGCTCGCCGCTCCTGGAACTTGGTCCAAAAAATCCGATTAACAAGATTTTTTTTTCTCTGGCCTAAAACAAAAATTAACATGTAGTTCATGCTGTGATAAATACACTTAGGAGAGCATTTGCATAGTAACTGGGATTACTTTTAATGGAATTTGGAAAAAAATTGATTTTTTAAAACGCAAATAGGTTACTATGGAAACAGGTCAGTAAAAATGGATATTATATTTTGTCTTTCTATCCAAAAATATCCCTTTAGTATAATATTTCTGTTGATTACTGGATTTTTACACTGGATATTTGGTCTTTCTAACCCAAAATATCCCTTTGATATAACACATTCTGTTGATTACTGGATTTTAGGTGGAATCTTAGAAAAACTGGTAAGTTTTACTCCTAAATGGTTGCCATGGAAATATATCACATTAAAATGAATGTGCTTTTTTGGTTTGCTAACCAGAAAAAATCCTTATGATCAATTTTTTACATCAATCAATAATCCTTTAAAAGGAATTAGGGAAAAAGTAACATTTTCAATCACCAAATAGTTACCATGGCAACTTGAAACATTAAAATAAGTCTGGTTTTTGTGTTCCCTGACCCAAACTCCCCCACTAAATTATTTTCATAACAATCAAAGTAACTTTTCATGGGATATTAGAAAAACTGAAATTTTCAACCCCTAAAATGGTTACCATAGAAACATAGGGCAGTGAAATCGATATCGTATTTGGTCTTCTCGACCCAAAATACCTTAGGGTGAAAATTTCACGGAAATTGAACCTATTATTATTCGCGTTATTATTTTTATATAATACTTATATTAATTATTATAATCTGTCAAATCCGCGCGTAAAATATCCGATATAGCCTATAACGGAGATTTCACCACCTCACAGTTCTGGCCAAACCCGACTTCAAAGGACTGACTCTAGCTTCGATACTAGACGATACTAGATTCATTCAAATCGCAAGTAAATATCCGATATAGGCCTATGGTATGTCGGAGATTTCACCACCTTACAGTTCTTGTCAAACCCGACCACCAAGGACTGACTCTAGCTGCGATACTGGACGATACTGGATTCATTCTAATCGTGCGTAAATATCCGATATATCGGAGATTTCACCACCTTTCAGTTCTGGTCAAACCCGACTTCCAAGGACTGACTCCAGCTACGATACTAGACGATAGTATAGATACAGTAAAATCAAACAGTTTAATCAATTCAATGAATTATAGGAACATAATTTTCAGTGATTTTAATTCACTGTACTAATTTCACAATAAAACGAATCAGCGAGCTGATATGGATTTTTGGTGATGTTGAATATTATTGAAAAAGAGAGCTAAATTTCAGTGTTCATGTTTGATAAAACCTCAAACTAACGACACCGAACGCCAGCCTGTACAACACCGTGTGTGTACAAAGCACCGGCAGTCAATTGTAACACAGTACACATCGGTCGACCTGAAATTTGACACTGTGATCGACGTAGCGTTTCAAAAGTACGAAAAGTGAGACCAAGTAATTTTAGATTTGATCTAAAACCTCCCAAAACCAACAGACAAAGTCCTATACTCTTACGCAGAAAATCAAAGTTTTCAAGCGTCGACTTTCTCTTCCGCGATGCACACAACCACGGCCCCTCTACAAAACGCGATGTCGATCGCCCTTGAAATTGACATCGTGATTGACCATGGATGGACAAACATGGCGTTTCAAAGTATGAAAAATGAGACTCAGTAACTTTGGACGCTTTAGATTTGATCAAAAACCTACCAAACCCATCAGACAAGGCCCTACTCTTACGCAGAAAACAAAGCTCTCAAGCGTCGACTTTCTCTTCCGCGTTTGAGCGAAACAAAAGTCGGCTTCATTCGGAAATGGTCGGCTATTCGCGGGCATAACGTAATTGTACGTTAGTCCAATTTTCGGCTTTACCCGATGTGAACGTCGGAATTTCGAATAATTCGGCCTGTGATCGGGCAAGTAAGGTTGACCTCGAGAGCGATTCCCAGTACAACACGTTCCCTGATCGCGGTACTACAGTGATAGGAACAAGTTCACCGCGTAAATTGCTAGACTACATGATATAGCCACATCGGCACTTCTGACATATTATCTCCGGCTTGCAAGGCCATCAAAAAAATCAAAATATTATTATCAAAACCAAAATTTCCGGGCCAGAGAGCGAAACAGTGCTGAAAAGTAGCCAGCCAAAATACGAAAGTAGCCGGTCAATTTGAAATGAACACGCTGCAATCAGTTTTTGTTTTTAAAATACAAACTTATTTTACACTGACATTCAACAAAACTGGATAAAGTGCTGTTCAAGATACCTTGCCAATGTTATGCTGCCGCCGCCGCGACACGACGTCCCCACTCCAACCTCGGCTTCCTTCTTCACCTATAATTTACATTTCTCCGCCTGGGCAAATTTCTACTGAAAACCCTGCGATACTAGATTCTGTCAAATCGCGCGTAAATATCCGATATACATATCAGAGATTTCACCACCTTAAAAGTTCTGGTCAAACCCGACTTCCAAGGACTGACTCTTGCTTTTATACTAGACGATACTAGATTCTGTCAAATCGCGCTAAATATCCGATATTTATCGGAGATTTCAGCCCTTTATAGATCTAGCTAAGCCAATCTAACTTCGATACTGTATAGTCTAGTAGCCGTAAATATCGGATATCATATAAAAGTGCAATGTCGCGGTGTCCCCCAACAAACGGAGCGGCAAAGGCAGAATACCGATGCCTTTCTTCGAATAACTGTCTCAGATCCTCGGTAATCGGCCATCTGTCAATCCCAGTAGAAACGCCAACAGAATACCTGTTAGCTATGCTAAACATTATTCTGAAAAACAACACATTCGAATTTAACAACGAATTCTACAAACAAACATGTTGCTGCGCAATGGGATCGTCACCGTCACCCGAGATTGCCAATCGACATCACGTTTCACGAATTAGAACAGGAAATCATATGTGAACACACAACAAAAATATCACTATGGTGTAGATTCAGAGACGATATTTTCCTAATCTTCATTGGAACGGATCACGAACTCCACAAATTTATAACAGTAATTTAAAAGATACATCCTTCTTTCAAATTTTCATATGAAAGTTCTTCACACGAAATAACATATCTTGACCTAGGCATTTACAAAGGTCAACGATACAACAACGAAAACATACTAGACACTAGAACGCACACAAAACCATTCCAGTTCTTACACAGAAAATCATGTCATCCAAAATCAACCTTCAAGGGCCTAATCAAAGGCGAAATATTAAGGTACATGAGGACATGTAACAACGAAGAGGACTTTAACAACAAAGTCAAAACATTTAATGAAAAATTGCTACAACGAGGATATTCACAACAAGAAATGTCGAACATCAATGCGGAAACAAATTACGCAACACGAAGAAACACATTTAAATCACAAACAAACACACAGCAACAACACTAATAAAGTGATATTTTCTACCACACATAGTCCACATATCAAAACAAAAGACATCAAACAAGCACTCCTGAAGAACTAGGAAGAAATAGAAAAAGATCAAACGCTAAATAATTTATTCACGATGAAACTGATCATCGCATACAAAAGAAATCCAAACATTGGCGACAAGCTCATAAATGTACAAGTACACAATCTTACAGAAAAGACCGAACAAAATGAAACACAATCAACTGACTCGAATATAAATATTCTAGCCTCCTTACTGGACGAACAAAACACTGACAATGATTAAGCCACAAACAGTGAAACAAAAATCCAAGGGGAGAAAATATCAAAAAGCGACTGAGGAAGAGACCACACTGGTTTCGAAACGTAGCGTCAAAGGATCACACTGTCATTCGACATCTAGATTACGGCTACGCCTCGCCATGGCTTATATCTACACCAATAGCCAAACGCACAAAATAAAACATGAACACAGAGAACGAAAAAATAGTGTAGGTGAAACGTGGAGCCGTTTTCCCTTTATTACAGTTCTGAACGCATCAAACGCAAGGGCTAAATCGGTTAACGATTGCATTTGGTCTGCATTCAGATCATTAAAGCGACGATGACTCGGTTTGGACCGCATATGCAGCAGGTAAAAAAACAGAAGACAAGCAGTACGACGTCGTTCATTTCAGCCATCTTATTACCATGCCGTATGCTTGGTCATACACACCTTTTGAACTCGAGAGGGCGCATTAAGACGTCTTAAACACCAAAACAATGGCTTAATTTTGTGAGTATGGACGCAAGCGGACTCAAACTATTAATCCCCTGTGTTTACAAATCACAAATAGTGTTGCAGAAGCGTTTCAATTTTTACCTGTCTGAACGTAGCAATAGACTGAACCATCTAATACGGTATTCTGTGTTATGTATGGTGACATTTCAAGCGTGATAAATTAGTATTTGATTGTGATGTAATAAGATAATGGTCTTTGTGCTGAAGTATTCAAATAGTCCTTGTTGAAAGTTCCAATGTACATAACGCATATTTGTAATGATTAGATTGATAAATTATTTAGTCTTAGACTGAGCCTGTTCTAAAAGTCGTTTATTCATATCTGCTTCACCTTAGCCCTTTTATTTCATAACTAACATTGCCTTTCCATGAAATTATCAATTTCAATAAGGAAACAGTAGAGTGCCATTGACACTGAACTAGGTCAGTTGTCAGCACTTGCAAATATCTTGCCGTTAAAGAAGGAAATGGTTTCAATTAGTTTTTCGCTCTAGTGTCAGCAGTGTGGAACTTATCTAATATGTGGTTGTCTATTGTCAATCATCAAAGCTTCTTCTTGAAAACTATCAGTCCAGTTTCCTTTTATATTTGCTATCAAGGTGACTTACATCAGATTTGTCCAAATAATGATGAAATACAAAACCGCCATTTTTGCGATTTTTGGTGAAATATCTTCTTCAGACAGCATTGGTATTTGGTATACATGTATAGGTTTGTCCAAATTATCATGAAATCTGCAAGTTTTGTATTCTCATCTGAAACTTGAGTGCTTGTCCAATAGTATAGTTTGTAACTTCCTAGGGATGATATCTTTTAGTTTTGTTCAAATGGTGATGAAATTTGCATAAGCAAACATTTTGGGGGTTACTTTTTCATATTTGGTCAGAGTTTGGCTTTCTTTACAGTTACATGTAACGCTACCACCAGTCTTATGGCTTTGAAACCCAATATGCAGCTATTTAGGGATACCCTCATTGAGTTTTAATAAAATTGGCATAAAAGTGCATATTTGTTAAGAATTTTTTTCTTAGTTTTTACTCAGCTTTCTTCAAAATTGTTTTTTCTCTGAAAATGTATGTCCAATGGTAATCAAATTTAATATGTAATTTTCCAGGGATGACCTCATTTAGTTTTATTTAAAAGATGATGAAATTTTGCAAATACAAATTTTAATTAACTACTTTTCTCATATTTGATCAAACTGTTTTCTCATTCATCACAAGCTTTGAAATTCAATACAAAACTTCTTCAGGGGTACAATATAAATAGGAGTGGGAAATGGAAATCAATCTAAAAACCTGTGGTGGATGGGGAAATCCAATAGCTGACAACATGAACCCTCTGCTTACCCAGGGAAACCCAGTGTCAAGTGGCCACACGAAGGCATTTTTTCAAGATGAGACACCTGCTTTCTACACAATTCAAGCGAAAAACTATTTTTAAATCAGAATTCTCTGCCTCAAATATGCGCTATCCAATGAGAAAATATTTCAACAATACCAATGTTAACTTTCTTTTAAAAATTCTGTTTTGCTGTGAAGAAAATCAATTTTGGTTATTGTAGGTTTCGCGGATAATCTTACGTTTTTCACTAAAACCACTATTAAGTTTGCGAAGGCATTTCCATCAGTCACATGGTTTGGTGGCCATATTGGTTTTTGTGAAAAACCGACAATTATCAGCAAAACCTACAATAACCATGAGATGATGTTCAAAATTCTTCTTTACAAGAATCAAAAGACCATATTAAAATCAAATTTTGCACAAAGTATCATCAGTGTAAGTACTTGAAACCATGGCAACCACTTGGGCCCACCAACGCTGCTTGCAGCTTTAAGGTTGTATGTGCCTCGAAAGAAAAAACTTTTGCTCAAACTTTCTTCAAAAAATATTTCAACCATTCTCTTTCAAAATCAAGAACAAAAGCCAGGGGTCACCGAACATATTAGGTAATAGAGAAACAAATTACCGGAGAATTATCGATATTTGAGAATCAAGATGGCTGCAATCCCTGTGTTAACTCTGACGAGAAAAATAATATTTCCAATTCTCGAGAAACTAAAATGGTGAAAAATTTTCTTACACCAAGAGCTTTAAAAAGAACCAAAATCAGAAAAGAATTGACAAATTTTGAGAGTCCAAATATATCTGTCCCTGAGGTGCATTCTACCTTAATCTGTGTTTGGATTTCTTCCATGGCATGTTTGCTAGATGGTCCACTACGTCAAAAATAAACTCAAACAGATACATTCAGATTGTGTACAGATTCAGGAATTTTTGTCATTGAATTCCAACAATTTCCCTATCATACTGGCTTGTATCACAACATTTTTTCTCATGCATACATGTATGTAAGCCATAGTGTATTTTCCTTGTGCCAAGTTTCAAAGAATCAAATCAGCAAAGTATGCCAGAGTAATACATTTTGACATGAAATATTCATAACAAGTGGCCCTGTGGCGACCATATTGTATCATATCCAATAATAACTTGGCATGCATGTTTAAGTCATCGTGTGCTGTCCTTGTGTCAACTCTGAATGAAATCGGTCCAGGTACATAATGCCTTCAGATATGAAGAATGTGAAACAAAAAGGCTATCAGATGGCCATATTGGATTATATAACAAAATCAATTGCGCATATTGGTATGTATGCCAGAGTGTATTATCCTTATACCAACTTTAAAGAAATCAGCCTTGGCATGTCTGAGATATCTGCGTGGATGGACATACCGGTACGCATGCATGCACGGTGCCCAATCCATAAGTCCCCCAAGACTTTGTCTGTACAGTCACAACTAATTACATTTGCTACATGTATATAATTAGTCTGTATAGAACAAAAATTGAAAACTCTGAGGACCTAAAGGGATCGTGAAATATGGCATTTGAACAGAGAATGTACATTTGACAGTCCATGCTTTTTGTTTTTTATTCTAGCATTGTAGCCAGTCACATAGGAAAGTTATTGTGCACTACGTATAGAGAGCTTCATTTAGGCTGCACATGCAATTGAGCAATTTGTGTGATTTGGTGGCTTAAAGCTATGCACCACCTGTCAAATACAGAAAGCAAATTCATTATAAAACGGAAACACAGCGATACAATATCATGTGATATCCTTATCAATGCAAAGATTATTTAATTCAATATAGGTATCCACAGATGGCTACATTAAAAACTCCTCTTTTTATTTCTTCATCCAAAATAACTGTAACAAAAGTTGTAATTTTGTTACTTTATGAAGTATCCTTCAAGTGATGTCACCCCTAATCAATATAAAATTTAATGTAATTTATTGAATATTTTGAAGGCTTCCATCCCACCTTATATCAGAAAAAAATTGGTTTGTTGTAATTTACAAAGCTTTATATGTGAATTTCATACTGAGAAAAGGTTGTTGATTGCAGATCCTCATTTGAATTTCACATCTCCTAAGGAAGTATGGTCAGGGGACAGTGATGGTAGTTTCTCCCTTGCCTTTTACCCTGGATCATGGATGAAGCACTGGAGGGCCACAGTATCAAAGAAAAATGCTGTAGCTGCAATTGATAGCCATGTGCAAAGGAGCTAGTGAATTCTGCAAATATTTAACAGCAGTGTTTCCAGCATTTCCATAGTAAAAAATGTACGCTCCAAATTCTTGGATTTTATGTTACATTGTACATATTATTTTTCAGGAAGTCATCACAGCTAAATATCTCTGAACATGCCATTGACTACTACCTATGTGGGCATGCATAATATTAAAAACTAATTTGCTAGATCAAAACAGAATAGTAACCCAAAGTGATACAAATACATTGGTTTGCACTATTAAGCAACTTCATACAGCATTTTTTGCACCTGTACATGAATATTTACTTTGTATGAGTATGCTTAAACAAATTTAACAGCTTACAGTACATGGTACATATCTTGATCTGTTCCTGCAAGTGGGTACTAATGGGCTACACACTAAGCTGTATGACAAAAGGGATGATTTCGATTTTGAAATCATAAATTATCCCCACTTATCAAGTAATATTCCATCTGCACCTGCTTATGGTGTGTATGTGTCTCAACTTCTCAGATATTGTAGGGCTTGTGATTCCTACGCGGATTTTCAAATGAGATACAGCTTATTAGTATCAAAACTAGTGAGACAGGGATATACATCCAAAAGACTCGTGAGGACTTTCAAAAAGTTCTACGGTCGATATGATGACATTGTGGCCAAATATGACACCTCGGTCACTCAAATGATTAGCGACAGCATTCCCGGCTTTGACTTATAACAGTGATTCATATACTGTATCACTTCATACAATATTTAGACAATTTTGGGACCAATCCTGACGGATGTAGCATGCTAGCAGGGTACGCTTACCCATTCCGGACACCTGGTACCACCACTAACTATCAGTGGTTCAGGATGGTCCTACTTAAATTTGTAAATCTCAAATGTCCCATGGACCTGGTAATGTATTACCTTGAATGAAAATGATTATTGGACCAGTTTAATGTCATTTTGCACAACAGGCAAAAGAATACTGGGTTCCATTATCTTTACAGTTGAAACATGATTGTATTCGGGTGTTTTTATACTTACCAGACAGTGACATTACTACCCTTGATAGTGTTGCTTAGCAGGGCATATTTGGTGTCATTTTATAAAACAGCTATGCGGCTGTCCCACTTGTGAGGAGTTGCGCAACGTGATGATCCTGGTGTCTGTCACATTTACCATTTAAAAAAGCTATTAAAAAGCTATTAAAACTAAATTGAAATTAAAAAAAATGTTGGCTTTCAATGTAATCACATAAAAGCAAGCACTATTTTTAGAAAGTCACCTGACTACAGAATATCAACACAGTACTTGAAAGCTTCTGACTGCTGATATAAAAGAGAAAATACCTTCTGTTATGTAATAAACAGGGCTGCGTTTGCAAACATCCATATTTCAATACATTCTGATTGCTTTTTGTGGTAACTTACAGATGGCAGACATCTCTTGATTCTTTGTATAAGGTTGTGACTAAATAATCTGTGCTTTACAACCAAAAGAGTAAGCTCACAGATACTATCCAAACTTGCCAGAAGTTCCAGTTTACTTTTCAACTAAAATTACCTATCAACAGAACTAGTTGATTGTAAATTTAATATTTATGATCAAATATGAAAATGTTTCTACACTTATTAAGGTTAGAATGCAGTAATTAAATTTTGTTACACTATATTTACTCTCTGAGTCACTGTGTGATGATTTCCCTTATCCTGTGGCAAGTGACTGGAGCTAGTTCGATGTTACAGTATAATGACTGACTGCAACTCTGGGAGTTTTAATGTGCAGTGTTGCATATGAATTGACTTCTACAACAGTTTTGCTGGTTGACTACGTAAATTCAGCTAAAAAGAGTTATTTCCTAAAACTTATGTGTAAGACTTAACTAATGTGAAACATGAAAACACGCACAATGAAATATCATATGTATTTCTTGCATCTTATTTGTCACATCCAAACTGGGCTAGTGTAACGGTCTTTTATATGGCATATCAATAAATAGCATAAATAAACTACACCACATACAGAACAGATCAGCTTGTCTCATCACCAGCTCTCAACAATATCACTGCCTACCCATTCCACAGAGAATTGAATTCTAACTACTTACCACTGTCTTTAAAGCACTACATAATATCTCCAGCTTACATATCCACACTTTTACAACAGTACAAACCCACACGTAACCTACGCTCCATATCACAGCTATTACTCCTAGATATAGGAGACATGCCTTCATAAATGCTGTGCCAAAGCTCTGGAATTCCCTACCACCTGACATTAAAGAGAGCCTGGTCACTTCCCATCTTTCAAAAGAAACTGAAAACATCTCTTCAAAAAAGCATACACAACCCGGCAACACTAACTTATTAATTTTTTCAGCTCTGATCATTTTTTTCTCTGGATATACGGTGCTATATAAATTTTACTTTTACTTTACTTTACTTAGTGCTGGAGATATACAAGTTATATTTTCAACAGATAATAAGTATTTCATAGCTCAGTAGGCTGTGAATGGAAAAATCTACTAATACTCTTTAGAAAATCCCATCCACTGTCAGTGAGTGGAAAACTTTGAGAGGGATTCATTATTCAAGTTTCTAAAAAGCCAGCACTGAGTACCAAAACCACATGCATCATTTACACATGTAAAACATGCACACTTTGTTTTTGGCTTACATGTTCACTTATCTCTCTTTTGCTTTGAAAATTTTATAAGAAAAATCAATTTGCTTCCAGGGAGTCACTCACTGAGCTTGCCCTTATCTTTGCATGTAAGATATCAACTTGTCTCTGATTGATTCCAACATATTAGTAATATATTACCGTTCAGTTAACTTGTATGGAATGGACACATTATACTCAAGTGCATGTTAAATGGACCAAGGTAACTTTAGTAAAACCTCAGATGAGTGGAAATTTGTCTTCCACCAGCCTATCCTTGCTATAGGATGCATTCACCATTGTTACCTGGGTGCCCTTAACAAACCCGCAAAGAGAGCAGAAACCATTCTTCATCTCTAGAATGTGTCAAGCTTGTGAGCATGCAATGGGTAATATAAAGTTAAGAAAAAAAATTTCCTTCAACTGCTGTATATTCCAGAACAATCAACATACGCTCTTTGTGTTGCAAGGATGGCTGACATGGGTCAATGTAAATGCATGTGGAATAGTATGAACAACTGTTGTTGATACCTGACGAAAATACGTTTCAAACAGCTGCTGTCCCCTTGACAATAACGACAGGGTACCAAGACTAGGTTAGAAGCCCAATCGGATTAATTTGTTACTTGTTCAGGTACATACATTCACCTAAGTCAAAAGCTTTAAAAAGATGCCTGTCATAATCAAATGGCTTGCCTACTTCACATGTATCTCTGCTACTAGCATATCCTAAATTCAAGGGAAAATGGCTGCCATTTATTTATGGTAGAGAAAGCAAAAATAAAGTTTTGACATAATATATAGCCAAAAAAGAAAACTATATAGAATGAACAAAACAGTTGACTCTAAAAAAAATTTTGAAATCGATCATGGGTATCAAACATATGCACATACTAAATTAATCACTTACCTTAAAAAATACACTGAATATCTCAAAATTTGCCACCTGTTATGTTTAACCCACATCACTCTATCTATCACATTAATATCTCAATGATACAAACCACTTGACATACACATGTCTTTATGTTAGGTATATATTTAAATACCAGTACACCTGTAAAGTGTATACAGCATACACATGACACTACACACACACACATATACACACACACACATGTATATACTACAGGTACACACATGTACACATTCTCTCTCTCTCTCTCTCTCTCTCTCTCTCTCTCTCTCTCTCTCTCGCTCTCTCTCTCTTATAATATATATATATATATATATATATATATATATATATATATATATATATATATATATATATATATATATATATATATATATATATATATATATATATTTATATATTCGGCTCAAAGTTGTACGGCTCCACGAAAAACACTCGTATACGATGACGTCAAACAGAGAAAAATTCCCTGGGATTATATATTTACCACATGAACAGTCTTCTTCTTTTTCTTTGATGTGGATGGATCAAAATTATTGCAACAAACTGCATGATTTTTATCGCAATTTTGTGATTTATTTATGCGGATTACTTTCATTTAATGAGTAAAGCGGCCCTTCACCCAGGAGATGTGCAAATGTTTACAGGTACATGTATGCTTTCATTCATAAATCCGATTAAGCTGAAATTTTTCTATATCGAATAGTATCTCCACCGATCAGACATAAGCATTCGGTCACGTGCGTGTGTCAATCACTGCCAAGGCAAGTCTGCCATCGGCGGACATAGCTTTCACCACGTTAGCAACGGATAACCATAGTTTTTTGAGTTATTTAGAATATTTACAGTTGTATTTATGAAGTTAATGCAACGACACGATCGAAACAGTAGTTATCATTCTTAGAGATGCTGTGGCTTTTAAAATATCACAAGTTTACGACCTTGGCGATCCCGAAAGATTCAGATCGATGACACACAAAGTGTACGCTTGTAGAGGGCACTGCCGTGACCAGTCTCCACCGGTGGCCATCTTGGTCGGCAACGTTTTCGTCTACGGACTTTGATGTTTGCTGTGACACATATATTGCCCATAGGTACATCCCAATTTTGTTACTTGACGGGAACTCTGTTCTGTTGTGGGTGTTGTCCGAGTCAACTTTTGAAATACATCGGAATCTACAGCGCTGCACTACAGCGAGTTAAGGCTACAGGTCGACAGCTTATGTCTTCACTACAGCCTTACGCTGCAAGTTTGATTCCGATCGAGAAAAAACGGAATAATTTGTGTGATGAAGGAAATTTATCGTTGTTCGTCGAATTACTTTATGCTTGTGCGTTCTATGTTGCTTTCCCGAAGATTATACGGTACTCATTTATTAAGTTGAACTTTCGTTGAGGTGTGTCTTTCGGGTTTATTGCTAACTGGGATCGCCAGATACGACGACGCTTGGCGATCGCCAGGTATGACGACATCCACATTGAGCCTTACTACTGGAGCCGTGACGTTACTGAGCCATTAAAACGATCGACGGTATCCTCATTCAATTCTTGGGAATAGCTAAAGCTTTAGCGACTCGAAATTTTGTTGGACATGCCTTCTATGTTTCCATATCTGGATTTATCGGGTCACCTTTTTGTCAAAATGCCATAAGAGCGCGGCATCGATCACGACAAATCGGTCTGTGTCAGGACATGCATGTACGAACGGTACCATTGCAGGAAAAAAGTTCCGGTTGATGACGTACAACAGGGGTAATATGGATTTCTTATCTGTGCTGGTGTACGTCACACAGGTGGAGATACAGGCCAGTTCATGTGATAAATATATATATTGAGTATACAATGACCTTGTGGGAAATTACAGTGCCAGATGCTAAAGCTGAGTGTTATAAAATAAGACAAATTACTTCAAGTACAAAGTAAGTTTCATGCATCCTGCAATCATCAGATCTGTCTGATGATTGCAGGATGCATGAAACTTAAGTTACAGATATTATTACTTTGTACTTGAAGTAATTTGTATGATATATATATATATATATATATATATATATATATATATATATATATATATATATATATATAATACACACACTCAAACACACACAATGCTGATCTAATGTGATTAAAAATAATGTCAATAACACTTTGCTCGTACTTTGTTAGATGCGGCAGTGTACATACCATATTTAAAAGCTTCTATAATCTATAGGCCTTCGCTTGTCATGTAAATGTATTCACAATGTCACATGCATTTGAATACATTTTTGTGCACCATCTGTCAAATACTAAGGCAAAGGACTAGTATGGTTGGTAACTTTTGCACTTGACACACACACACCTTGTTACATACATAGTTTCAAAGCAATGGAATAAGCCATTTTAGAGAAGATGGTTTTTGGACATAAAATGAGAAAAATTGACCAGAAAATACAAATATGAAAGTTTCCCCCACAGTTTGAAGATGCTTAACTACGGTTGCCTCTAGGAACATGCATACAAAGTTTCAAAGCAATAGACTAACGGTTTTGGAGAAGATAATTTTTTGACAAAAAAAAGGAAAAATATTGCTTAAAAATACAAATATGAAAATTTCACCACAATTTGCCTAAATCTGACAGAGGTCAACCTAGGATCATGCATACAAAGTTTCAAAGCAATCTGACGAACAGTTTCGGAGAAAAATTATTTTTTGACCAAAAATGAAAAAAATCACCCTAAAAATACAAATATGAAAATTCAACCATGATTTGAAAAAAATCTAGCTAAAGTCACCTTAACCCTTTGAGCGCTGTAATTTATTTCCCGCCCAAATTTTAGTCTAATATTTTACTAATTTTTATGAATTTTCCTGATTTTATAATTTTAGACCAATGACATCACATTTCATTGGCTTCAGTTTTTTTCTCAAAATTTTTGGCAAAAATCTGAGAAAATTGACTGTGATTTATTTTATAAAGGGGACAACAATAGACTTTGGCACTCATAGGGTTAAGGAACCTGCATACTCAGTTTTAACCAAATCTGGTCTGCAATTTCAGAACTTTAGCAATTTGCAGGATTTTACCCTTTTTTGACATCATTGCATTTTTGACACTAACATCTTCATTTTCACCAAATTCCCATCTCCACCCCTGGGAGCACCTGTACACCAAAGTGTAGATGGTAGGTCCTGCAGTTTTGGAGTTTATGATGTGAAGGAACATACACAAATACATACATACATACATACATACATACATACATACATACATACATACATACATACATACACATACACACAATACATATATAGACAAGCAGATGCCACTGACTTATAAGATAAGCTCTCTTTGGTATACATAAACAAAGTGTGAGCTAGTACTAGTAATAAATATATTTGGAAGGGGAGGGCAAAGTTACAGGTACTTGGTTTGTAAATCCGTCTATTAAGCGCTTTAAACGATTATAATATTCAACAGCTTTACGTTTATTACACCAGTGCATGATCACATGACCCATTCTTTTGTTTGCAACAATACGGCCGATATGCTGGTCCAACATGTGTACATTATGTTCAGCTTACCACTTTTCATTCATTATCCAGTCACGATGTGTTACGTGTGCGGGACCATAATGAACTGCCCCAGCCACAACTTTCATGTGGAAAAATTATTTATATTATGGCACACTGCAAGGTACACGATTATACCGTCACTCTCCGGTTTGTTCCTTCTCGCGCTCGTTTACAAATTATATATGAACCAAAACAACACATTGTACGCGATGCAGACGACAATATTTGCAACAGCCATCTGAACGTTACGCAGCCGGGTCAATTTTAGACAAAGCCGTTCAATAATAAAGCGTGTAAAAAATAGGTCCCTAACGCTTACACTTACCTCCGAAAAAGGGTGCAAATCCTTTAGGTGGTTGAAAATGCTGTCGTCACTTTGCACACCTGATTTTCGGAGAACGAACGCACTGGGGACACCTCTCTGAACCAGCACCGTCTCTGCACAGATCTTCGTGCAGTCTCCGCGCCGCTGAGTAGTATAACCGCACAACCTAGCACTTGCTCATTCGACATCCGCCATCAAAAATCAAACCCCTCGCCGTTTTACCTACCAGCATAATTTTTTAGAGCGCATCGAATAATTAGAGACACAGCAGCTAAGGAAAATTTCATCCAACAAGCCAGGCCATCACCTTAAAGGAGAACAAGTTTCGATGAGGGCTTCCGCGGAATGATACAGAAGTAAGAATGGCAGTGGGAATATTAAATTTCTAAAATTTGGGTTTTGTCCCAAAAAGTACAAAAAATGAAACACGGTGTAGACTTCGTCTGCAGATCAATAAAACCATTGTCAGACGAAAAAATGATAAGATATATTTTGGTGTGAATAATTTTCTTTGGTTTCTTCCTTTCAGATATTCTTCAATGTTTTCAGGATAAGAAAAATAATAGTATTAAAGTATGCCCTTTAACCTGTGACCTTTCCCGATGAGATGAGAAGGAAAAAAAATGGCAGCCATCAGGTCTTACACAACAGCGGCTGACTTGTTCAGTCGTCGGATTCAGCAAAAGTTGGGTGTGCTACAATTCCAGTTCGCCAGACTGGTAAGTGAAAGACAAAGAACTGTTAGAAACTCGTAGTTTCAATCGTGTCACCTTCGACAATATAATGTTATTTTCTCTTCCAATGTGCCATGCAATGTCGTCAGAGATCGGAGTGGATCGATGATACAAACTTGAATGCAACATATAGTGTTATTGTTAATGGTTGCGTGGCAGGAGCTCGGCAATAAAGCAGCAACACCCGAAAAGACAAAGCTCAAATATTTACTCAAATATATATGTCGGCAATAAGCGATTTTGCATCCCTATTTACAGCCTGAGACGGCAAGCTGGCTGTAGTGTAGTGCGCCATAGTATAAATAGCTGCAGTGCAGTTCTGTAGCTCTCGGTTTTGGCTAGGTATTTGGGCACACAGTCCATGTAGCCGACAATGAGATGCAAATGATATGCGGTAAAGGTCTCCTCAACTAACTTTCAGCTGGTTGCTCACTTTCTACTATTTTTATAGTATTTTATACAAAGGCACAGACTTATTCTACCTTCAAAAAACTGATAGTGATTTTGTAGCACATTCTTTACTGTTTTTCATAGTTTTGGTAACCGGTAACAGACACTTCGTGTTCGTGTCGGCTACATGGACGATCTGTATTTGGGTTGGATGGCAAAGTTTTGCCGTCTGACCTAAATACCTAGGCAAAACCTCGAGCTACAGTACTGCAGCTAGCAGCGAATGGTGCCGTAGCTCCATCCACAGTTGCTTGTGGTTCGATACAAGGCGAAGGCCGCTGTATGCGTCAGAAATTTCTATTGCATACTGTGTGTCGAAACATAAGTGACAGTAGATACTGCTATGTCATGTAGTCTCAATGCCAGGTAGCTGTAGTGCTGTAGCTCGATGTTTTGCCTGGGTATCTGGGTCTGGTTTTACCCCTCAACCCAAATACCCAGGCAAAATCTCCATGAAGGCGCGACATAGGCTTTTTCTTTATTATGGGATAATATCGTGTAAAATGTCTAAGTTAGAGAGTTCCAGGAACATGAGACCAAAGTGATCTAATAGGGATAATATTATCGATTTTATCCCATAAAAAAAAGCGTTTTTAGAATTTTCCACCCATCTGTTTCTAATGTTAGACTCTAACGTAGAAGTTAGATGATATTATCCACTTTATCCGATAATATGCGATAAAACTGCATGTCGAGCATCTGCCTCTTCCCCACTCGTCTAATATTAGACTCTAACTTAGATTTTAGACCATATTATCGATTTTATCGGATATTATCTGATAAAACAGTATGTCGGGCATCTGCCTCTTCCCCACTCGTCTAATATTAGACTGTAACTTGGATAACTTAGATAATATTATCCGATAATGCCTATAGTGCCAATGTCGCGGTATCAACAAAACCTCGGGCTACAGCACTGCAAGCTAAACGCCAGGTAAAGAAACGGGTGTCACTTTCACACCTAAAGATGACACTACCTTGGTTCCTGTTTCCATCATGTACAGCAATAAAGCTTTCATTTGTTTTACATGTAATTCAGGGGACCCAAGGTCACGAAAACTGACATTTTGAGGTTTAATTTTCAACACCAAAATGTGAATTCTCCTAGTTCCTCCACTTCACTTAATATACGCAAAATACATAAGATAAACGGTATATCTTATTGGTCCCCTCCATGTGTTACTCCTGGAGGTAACATTATTCTAAACTATCATGGATGTGATTGGGAGACTGACATTGACTGCTTCATTACTGTCTTGTTACCTTCTTAAAGAAGGTAACCAGACAGTAATGAAGCAGTCAATGTCAGTCTCCCAATCTCAGAGTGTCATGCTTGGGGATTGGTAAGCAGTCTTATGCAATTCGCAAAATGCCCATCCCAAGGTGAAAGAAAATCTACACCCAAAATTAGCAACTGTGCCACCGACTAGAGACCTATATGAGGTCATTGCCCCACCCCTGCCTGCTCAGTTTCATGGCAAATCCTACCTAATCTGCCACATTTGCCCCAGGTAATTTCCCACACGTGAATCAAATTGACTGCTGCATTCTGTAAGTTGTAAGAGATATTTTAGAGAACTGATCAGTAAGTTGTGAGAACACAAATTATTTTAGTTTCTGTAGTACTGAACTTGTAAGTCAAAGAATTCAAAAAGGCAATTAAAGAATGAAAAAAAAGACAATTCACAGAGGTATGTGGTAAAGGAACAACTTTTCATTATGATTGAGGAGAGGAATGCTGTGTCATATATGTGTCTGCAAATTAATTCTGTTGAGAAGAGAAACTGCAGAGAAAATTGGCTAAATACATAAAAAAATACTTTCACTAAAAATGATAATGACATGCAGTTGTGTAGTTTGCTTTAGTAATGGTTAATTGAATCTTATTATTTTTAATTATCATTCTAACTATTTACTTCTTTTGATTCAACTTTTTAAACAAAAAACGATTGCTGTTTGTTGTTGTTGGTTCAATCTACTTCAAATTCTACAGGGATAGTGATCACAGAAAAAGGAGTCCTTACATAGAGAAATTGTATTTGATTGGCAGTTGAAGCTATTGCCATATATGGTAGTGCTCATTTGAATATTTATCGATAGGAGATTGGAGCTCTTCATATAAAAAGTAAAGGTGCCTTTCAGTAGACCAGGATCTTGGATGTGAAATTTTGAATTCCTATAACCATGGACAGTAGAAGGGGGAACTCTGCTGTCTGTGCTGTAACATACATGTAGTCCCATCAAAAATCATTTTGTCTGTTTGTTTGTTTATTGTGCAATGTACGCTAGTGTATACACACACACACACACACACACACACACACACACCACACACACACACACACACTCACTGGATCTAAAGAATGAGTTTTCAACGTGTGGTTTATTTGTACATTTTGCTCTCATCAGGGAAATGAAGCCTGCTGTTCAAGGCAGTCAAAACGACGGTATGCATCCCTCACAAAGGAGCAAAAGGAAAAACTTTCGGAAGGGCCGGACTTGGCTGATTTCATCTCAGCTGATCTGGAAGGCAGTGGTGGCTACACAGGGAAGTTGAAGTTAGAAGCAGGTGATAAAAGATTACGTCTGCCACCATGGTTAAAGACAGAAATCCCTATGGGCAAGAATTACAGCAAACTCAAAAAGCAACTGAGAAGCCTGAAACTTCATACTGTGAGTTGGTAATATTAACAAAAAAACTAATTATGTGTGCTGTGTGTGGATCAAATGAATTTAACCCTTTCACCACCATGGATTAACCCAAACCCCATTAATATCAATGGTGGTTGTGGACCTGTTTACAGGGAATTGAGGGTGAACAGGTTAAATCATCTGGGTACGTGTACCTCTAGAATACCTGCTGTTTTAGTTAATAAACAAGGCAATTTGAATTTTTTGTCATCAACAACTCTTTATACCTCTCGTGCAATCGCTTCAGTTTACAACCATATTGGTCATATCTAAACGAGCCAGCCCCAGAAATTTTGTTTTCGTATTTTCAACAACTCTTCATTTCTGAATATTGTACATGCAAAGTCATCTGTGCTTTGGCTTTACAATGTTACAGGCAAGGCAAGTTTAATGATAATCAGTGAGGTTAAAATCTTCCAAAACATCTTGTGGTAGCAAAGGGTTGTGTTTGGCAAGATAGCCTTCTGCATTCAAACAGGTTTAAAAGACAAGTGACATTTAGTTTGGGTTTGTAAAGGCTTCCAATGGCGCAGCGTCCAGGTACATGGAGGCAGGGAGAGTCAACTCCCAAGCTCTGTTTGGTAATGTAAAGCCAAACTAGAAATTGCATTTCAATTGCCTGTTGGAGACAGGCATTGAAAAACCAATTGGGAATTGATAACACAATGCTAAAGCAGAGGGAATTGACTACAGTGTAACTGGCTAATGTCAAAGGCCACATGTTTGTCAAAAACACGGTACTGTACATCATGTTCTCTCCGGAAACACTCATGAGTCAAATTTTCAAATGATTCTGATTTGTGCACACTTTATCTACTGACAGGTCTGTGAGGAAGCCAAATGTCCCAATATTGGTGAATGCTGGGGAGGTGGAGAACACCAAACCGCAACTGCAACAATCATGGTAAACAAAATTTCATTCACTTGTTGTTAAGCGTATTCATGCATAATGATTTTTGGTGTTCACCATCTTACAGGGTGTTGATAATGATGATAATATTATAAAGTTGTTGTAGGAAATTTCAAGACAACTGCTTATTGTCTACAGGTCTACACATTAGTGTATTATCAAGGTTATATAAGATTTCTTTTTTCTATAAATTCATTGAAAAAACACATTGATCTCAATTAAACATGTGGGCAGTGTTTCAGTTCACACTAATTTATGCTTATGCCAGCCTATTGGTAAATATAATTTGTTGACAAGTTCAAATAGCCAGTGGTGATTTGGTGTAATGTGACGATACCTAGCCATTTGTTTTGGCGTTTTCCTTTAACTCAGGTGCTGGGTGACACTTGCACAAGGGGCTGCAGATTTTGTTCAGTGAAAACGTCGCGGGCCCCACCACCTCCTGACCCATATGAACCGGTGAACACAGCTGTAGCCATTGCCAGCTGGGGCCTGGATTATGTAGTGCTGACTTCAGTGGACAGAGATGGTAAAAAAATGCAATACAACTTGTTGACTTTTTAGATCAGCGTTACTTCATCAAGCATGATCGAAATTTTTACTGTCTACATTCTCCTCGCTAAGAATTTAAGATAGAATGAGAGATTTATCATGAATTGAATTATGAGACAGGTAAAATTGTTTCTCCAACTTTATGTGAAGTCTGTAGTGTAGTATGAGTAGCATTGAAATTGTTGGCCTGTTATCAAGTTGAATTTCCTCAAACACTGATGACACCTCCCAATTCCAAAATACATGTACAAATTCCAGTCGCAAACATGATTTTGATATTTCACAAATGGAACAAACATATTCAAATTTGTGATATATGAATAGTGTAGCAATTCATCTGCAGCCAGTGATTGGTCATTGGAAGTCCACAGACTATTTGGCTTGCTTTCAGTCAAGTTACAGTGCATACATGAATTTGCATACTGTGTGCCCTTGAAAAAAAGAAGAAAATCCCCTCTGTTATCTGATAATATTTTTGCTTGAAAATTAACTTCATATGCAAGCAACTTGATTATTTCGTAGAGTACCAAGAATAATAATGGGTGCCTTTACAGATTTTTTTTTTTCAAGCTGTTTGTTTGTATCAAAATGTGTTCATTCATTACTTTCTTCAGACATTAAAAGATGGTGGCGCCTCACATTTGCACAGACAGTTGTTGAAGTCAAAATAAGGTACGGATACTCAAAATGCAGTCTATGAACTGTGAACATGCTGTGAAATCACACTATTAGAAGTACAGTCTTCACTTGCAGTGTCTGTGGCTACCTAAAGAAACTTGATTTACTACAAACCAAAGAAAATTACAATGGTTAGGTAGTGTTCATGAGTTGAGCTCTCTGTTCTGAGAGAGAGAGAGAGAGAGAGAGAGAGAGAGAGAGAGAGAGAGAGCGCATCTGGAATGCAGGGATTAGAACAGACTGGTGTAAATGCATTCACAATGTAGTGACATTTCATTAGTGAAAATGGTGAATGGCAGTACAGTACAATGGAGGCTCATCAGAATGGTTTAAATGTCACAGGGTCACCATGGATTTTTCTCTCTGTGTACAATGAATTAGAGGCCTTTGTTTCGTTAAAATGAATAACCTTTCATTTGTTACCCTTCTCATAGAAATCCTGCAATACTAGTTGAGTGTCTGACGCCTGATTTCCGTGGTGACCTGGAGGCCGTGACGACGGTTGCTAAGTCTGGATTGAACGTGTACGCACATAATGTTGAAACAGTGGAGTCTCTGCAGAGGTGAGGTGTATCCCAGGTGATGTTGTGTCTCTCAAGGTCGTAGAGCAGGGTTCACTCAAAGAGGGTTGCTTGTGTTATGTGAGCTAGACAGAATGTATCGTGTAACTTTGATTATCGGACCCGGGTTGTAAAAATGTTCTCTTCGAGTTTTATCATTGACACTTTGATCAACTACCATACACCATGTTATTAGTCCCAACGGACACCGTCCGGGGGGACTTATAGGTTTGGTCATGTCCGTGTGTGCGTCCGTGCGTGCGTCCGTCCGTCCGTCCGTGCGTCCGTCCGTTCACGCAGATATCTCAGAGATGCCTGGAGCGATTTCATTCAAACTTGGTACAAGGATTACTTCATATGTCATACAGATGCACATCGATTTGTTTCGTGATACGATCCAATATGGCTGCCAGGCGGCCATTTTATTACGATTTTTTCATGTACAGAGCAACAACTCAGGCATGTTTCAACTGATTTTATTCAAAGTTGATACAAGGACATTGACCAATGTCATAGATATGCACTTCAATTTTTTTGGTGATACGATCCAATATGGCCGCCGTGCGGCCATTTTGTTACGATTTTTTCATGTACAGAGCCATAACTCAGGCGTATCTCAATCGATTTTATTCAAAGTTGGTACAAGGACATTGACCTATGTCATACATATGCACGTCAATTTGTTTGGATACGATCCAATATGGCCGCCATGCGGCCATTTTATTATGATTTTTTCATGTACAGAGCCATTACTCAGGCATGTTTCAACAGAATTTATTCAAAGTTGGTACAAGGACATTGACCAATGTTATAGCTATGCACATCAATTTGTTTTGTGATACGATCCAATATGGCCGCTGTGCGGCCATTTTGTTACGATTTTTTCATGTACAGAGCCATAACTCAGGCATATCTCAACCGATTTTATTCAAACTTGGTACAAGGACATTGACCTATGTCATACACATGCACATTGATTTGTTTTGTAATACGATCCAATATGGCCGCCGTGTGGCCATTTTATTGCGTTTTTTCATGTCCAGAACCATAACTCAGACATGTATCAAGCGATTTTATTCAAAGTTGGTAAAAGGAGATTGACCAATGTCATACATATGCATGTTAATTTGTTTTGTGATACGATTGGTCATACATATGCACGTTAATTTGTTTTGTGATGCGATTCAATATAGCTGCTGTGCGGCCATTTTGTTATGATTTTTTCATGTCCTGAACTCAGACATGTATCAAGCGAATTTATTCAAAAGTATTTTTATCACAGTATTTTTATCACAGACCTAATGAAGAGGACTCTATCCTCTCTGAGGACCCGTAATCAAAGTACCATTAACAAGTGGGGACTGTGTCATCAACGATGACTTGTTCATCACAAAGCTCATTTAACTACATGCAGCACTGGGGGCTCTGAATCCATCTGTATCTAATATCTGTCTGTCTTTCTACCTGTATGTCAGTGTCTTCATGCACATTTGTGAATATATGTATGCATGTACATATACATGTACATCAGAAGTGTGTACATCTCTACATGTAAGTGTGTATGTATGCATGCATACATACATGTTTGTGCTTTTGTACATGAGTTTGTCAGTCTATCTGCCTATCTGTCTATCACCTCAGCATTTTGTGTATAATTAGCAAATGCACCATTCATTTACTGAAGAAGAGATGATTTCTTGCTAAAATGAACATGCAAATGAGCCAAAGGGTGTGAAAAGACATTAAAAATCTAAACGATCATGCTATGGTTTACTTGTTTCTACCTGAGGTAAGTTTTTTGTAGATTTGTTCAGCCTGTAGTGATAACTGCAAATTTGTATATTTTTTCATGATTGCTCGATCATCTCAGATGATGATAAAAATTTTCTGGCTTCATTTTCAAGACATTGCCTGTGACTCTGATAGTTTTTCTGGATTTATCCTTTGGTGGCAGGTTTGTACGTGACCCCAGGGCAAATTACAAACAATCCATGTCTGTACTGGAGCACGTCAAGAAAGTTGTTCCATCTATGATAACCAAGACTTCAATAATGCTCGGTCTCGGTGAAAGAGATGACGAAGTCCTCCAAACCATGAAAGGTACGTGAAATGAATTTGTTGACTTGCAATTGACATCCTGGTTGTATGGTTGTTTGCTTCTTGTTATTTGATTGTCGTCTTGCATGCTCATGCAAATGTGTAGTTGTACATTTATTTTAGTTTTCCTTTGGTGACTCAGGAGAGATTTTCCCTATAATAGAGATTTTGTAAACTGTTATCTTGTCACAATGATTATTTAGTAGGTTGCTGTTGAGAATTTTCCTTTGTCCTGTTGCGTGAAAGATTCAGTGCACCTGAACTGTTTATTCTTCCTTCCTGACAGGAAGCAGTCAGGGTTTTCTGTCTTAAGGGGTCAGTCCCATAATTAAGAAAGATGAGACTCCCTAGAATTATATTGATTTGTAAACATTTTTAAACTGTGGTCTGAGTGTTATTCAGTTTTGCCAAAAAACATCAGCTCAACTCTACAAATATTAAATATTTTCTGAGCACTCTCTTCCAAACTAGGAGAGAGGAGGCCACTGAAACTCACAACATGTACTTTACTATTCCTGGTAATGCTGAGTTTCTCAGGTTTTTTGACCATCACAGCATTCAGCCTCACTCTTGATGTTCATTATGCTAATGGATACTCCTGTTTTATCAAGAGGCAGTTAAACTGTGTGGCTTGATTTCTTTTTATCCAAAACTGATGACCAAGTATAAAATGTTTTGATTCCATTGAGTCGAAAATCCTTTAGATTCGTGTATAGGTGGATGACACACCATGGAGTTATCCAGAACAACTCTTCAGCTGTCTTTACTAAGAACTGTCACAGCATTATTTCAGTTTCCTTTGAATAACTGTCAAAATTGAATAGAAATTTAGTATTCTGTGCCTCCTGTTGCAAAACAAAGAAGAGACTTGTTTTTCGAATTTATGGCATTACCACACCGAGAAGGGACAAGCAAATTAAAAATAGGAAGCTATCTTTTCCTCATTAATGTGTCAACACACATTGTGAATGGAATGGGTGTGAATACCCTCACAGTGTAATTGCCAAGTAATTTGCTACAGTTTTGCACTGTAGGGATTGACAATTCTTTAATGGTTTGCTGTAAACAACTAATCAGGCTAAGGAAAGTGAGTGACCACCATTATTTGTGTACACAAAAATACTTCATTCTCTGCAAACTATGATCCAAAACTCTGAAGTCCGATGTAAATGACACAAGGACACAGTCCACTCTGTGAGGACCATTTGTGATATTTTCCATTCCAGATTTACGTGCCATTGACGTTGACTGTGTGACGCTCGGCCAGTACATGCAGCCAACAAAGCGACACTTGAAAGTGAAGGAATACGTCACACCAGAGAAATTCAAACACTGGGAACAGACTGCTAATGAACTTGGATTTGCCTACGCTGCCAGCGGCCCATTGGTCAGGTCATCATACAAAGCAGGTATGTAATCTCTGCTGGTCAGGATATACCCAACTATGCTGAATTATGTAGTCTGTTGTGAGATGCAATGACAGGGAATCCTGTGGGTGAAGTTTTCTATGAATGAACTTATGTATTTCCTTAGTGGCACGGAAGGTCAAAGTTCATGCTGATTTTATAGGACTTATGACATCATTTGAAAATCAAGCATTCTAATCGCCCAAGCCATTTCCTTCGTCTGAAATTTGAAGCATTTGATTGATCTTCTTGAAGACTTCATTAGTACAATTGTAACTTTTCCTTCCGTTTTTCTCTGTATGTGAAATTCTTGCAGGTGAATTCTACATCACTAATATGCTGAAGAAAAAAACAACAGAAGACAAACTCACAAAAAGCCGACCAGTCATAGTATTTGGTATCGAGAATACCCACCATCGTTTCAATTTATTGAAATGTTGTCCATTACAATAAACAAAATTTACACAGATGTTTTCAACAATGAATGCTGTATTTGGTTGGAAACTTTTAGTATAGAAATATAAGGTATTTCACTCTAGGGATGAAAGCTGGACAGCTAATGGTTGTTTTGTCTGGTAAATGGTCAAATAATGCACTTTTTTATCCAATGCTGTGTGGCTATTGCTTTGTCGTGACGGTTTGCGACGTGACGGTTCACAACCAGTCTTACGTGCTTGTTTTTCTCTGTTTTTAAGCACCTTTTAAAACTGTATCTTTCTGAAAGTTTTTAGTTCTTTTGATGTAAGCTTGCACAAATATTACTCTCAGGAATTTTGATATCATTTGTCACCGATCCCTGGTTTGATGTTAGCATTAGATTACCTGGCTGTGGGAAATGTGAAAGAGCGTTGGGGCGTGTGAAATCACACATAGAGAGTGTTGGGCCATGGCAAGCTGTAAATCAAAGAATAACACACAGGCTGAGTCTTGGTTAAGACGTCATGTCATGCAGGACAGTCTCAAAGGAAACAGTCTCCATATCATGGAAAAGACAGTAAGATACATTGTAGTCCATGTATTACCTGTGTAAGTATGACAAATAAAACATGGCTGAAACTGAGCTAGCTATTTTATGAAGATTTCTACAAAGAAATGTACATAAAATATTCATCGTTAATGGTACATACGGTACTTTTGTATGACTCCTGAGTCCTGATCGCCTACCACTCCATCCTACCACTAAAAAGGTGTGTCTAAACATACATATACCTTTGGTTTTATCATCGTTTCTCAACGGGCATTGTCAAGTTCAGAACATAGTTGAAAACACACAATATAGGCCTAACAAATGTGTCTTCGTCCCATTGTCAAAAAGGATGGAATTACATTAAAGATGTTCAATATAAATCTTCTGTATTCCCTCAGGGACTATTATTGAGGTTTTGTTTTTAAAGTCCATAATGGAGCTGAATGTTTGTAGAATACCAGTTTTTGAATATCAACTCTATTGGCTAAATAAATCAATAATTGAAATAAATTATTGTAGCATGTACTTTTCTTCGCATTATTGTTGCACTCTCACTGGACAATATTTGCTACTTTCTCAGACATAGAAACAACGCCTATACATCCAAAACGTTTGAAGTCTTAGCGTTGGTCTCGTATTGTTGAACCATTTTGAAGTTCTCATCCCACGCATAACCCAAGATACTGAGCAATTTCTTATAAATATTATTGAACAGGAAACTTCCATGAACTTACACACCTTTCTATCATTGTCCTTTTAGAATGGGAATAATTGTACGGCAAATTTTTCCAAAAAAGGCAGCATGAAGGCTCATTATACGATTCAAAGGAAAGCCATCACTTTTTGGCCTGGAAGATTAAGTAAAGCATGCCAAAGAGAGGAACTCTCAACTCAACTCAGGGAATCTTGATGATAAAGAATCTGTCCTACCTAAGCATTGATTACATCAATACTTTCATCAAATCCTGTTATTCAAACTAATACAGCTGGCACTCAAACTTTCAGAAAATAGCAATTTCTGAACAGCCAGAAAGTCAGTCAATGTAATCCCATGAAGCTCTTTAAATACAATGGATTCATCTGTCATAGCGTAAATTCCATTTTATTAGTCGTCATAAGTCAAGGAGCTCTGAAAGCCACAGTGTTGAAAACAAATGTCTCCGTAGCCCGTGTTCACTGTGGAAGTGAGAACTGGTGGGCGCCCCCTTTAGTTAGAAACTCAAAAATTATGTAATGAGGGCGTCCCATACATGCACTCAAACGTACCTGACCCCACTGAGATCTGACAGCCTTTGGACACTATATATATCTACTCAAAGTACTTTACGAAATTCTTCCAAATTGAAGAGAATCGTGAAGGCGTCGGGCGTTGTTAGGTCATTGCTGTAAATGGATTTAAATACTACCAACTTGACGATAAATGATAATTGAGAACTGCAATGTTACCCCTCTCTGATAAGCACTGTAACTCATCTTTAAGATTCATTTTTCAAATACACAGAAATGTACAAAAGTATTGGAAGAATAGAGAATATTTGAAATATTTTAATTTTCTTTATAACATTACAGATTGCAGGTAGAAGTGAGCAGACAAGAAACAGTTGAAGCTCGCCACACGCATTTCTATTCAACTTTAATCCCGAAAACGTCCCACTACAAATGACTTCGATATAGGAGATGCCACAATACGAAACTAGCAAAAACAGTTAAGGAAACTGTTGAGCTAGCAAATTTTTAGTAGATATTTCGAAAGAAAAATATCGCTGGAGTTCTCTGAAATCTAGAAAGTGACACTGCTTTCTGAATGCATGTTCGAAGTTGCTTCCATATCCGGATTTTTTGAAAAAGTTTACAGTAGCACGTCTTTGAGTTTCTACCTTTGTGTCTGTGAGATTTTCTGTTGTCTCTTCACACCTCGTCTCTTCATTTCTTTTCCACCTGTATTTAGCTCGCTCGGCTTGCCATAAAGGCAACTTACTGTAACTGTAGACAGCCGCCCTTATTTTGCCGTTGCAGTGCAGCTCGAACGTTTCGCTGGACCCCAGTGCCTTCGCGAATTCGGCGCGGCATTCAGTCAGTCTGTTAAAACACAACTTATGTTCATTTCAATTAGACAAGCTTACAGATGCTATCGGGCAAGATACAGCTTCCCCGGTGTCTCGAGGTGTTTCCGTATTATCTCTTGGGTATTACAATCTTTAACTTAACAAGTGAGGGGGACACCGTGGTTGACACCCAGCCTCGCCCCAAATCCCCAATTCGCTTGTGTGAAAGGGAATGATTATGGCGTAAGTTAATATAAACATTCAGTTTAGGATTTGAGTTCAGAATGCTCGCCTCTTGCACAATCCACCGTTGAAACGTCATTTTTTGCTGATGTGAGTGACAATGAATATCAGTTAGCATACTGTGTCCTTCAAAGACATTGACAGATTTTTTTTCGTAATGAATTCTGTTCAAAAATGATGACACTATGCAAAAATAGTCTGGTTTTAGGTGATTATTAAAGTGTTCAAGGCGTTGCCACTTTAATACCAGATGCCTAAAGCGGAAACAAACACCCGAGAGAGTTCAGTCCTTTGAAGGGAGGACAATACGGATAAGACAGCGTTTCCATAGACATCCAGTCCTTGGGATCGAAGTTTCCTCTTTAAGGATTATGCGAGCCGAGGCAAGGACACGTACGAGCAACGCCCATACTTTAATTCTTGAATAAACACACAAATATATATATATATATATATATATATATATATATATATATATATATATATATATATATATATATATATATATATATATATATATATATATATATTTAAACACACCTCATACAGCTTCTTCAGACAAAAGACTCCTGCTGTATTTATAAGGTATTTCACCCTTGATGAGATATTTTCGCCTCTAACTGTTGTTGATCTTCTATTTTTTCTCGCCTGTGTCTTCGAAGGTCTTCTCACAGACCCCAAACTAGCGTTTTTCTTGAATTCTTTTCACCACACCTGGCACCAGAAAAAAACCGCGCATGCGGCATGCATGCTTTGACAGACAGACAGTGATACTTGTGTTTCTTTTCAATTGACGTTCTCGTAGCTTTCTGAACGTTTAAGTGAAAGCTGGTTAAGTTAATTGTGTACGTGAAAAGAACTCACAAACCGACTTGTGTGTCGCTAATAAAATGCATATCATGAGATCGCGTGAACAATTTAAACAATTGCAAAGGGACGAAAAAGTTTACATCACAACCCCTGCATTTTCACGTCCCCTGCCTAGGTCTGTTTCGCGATAACATTTCCTCCCAAGTAATAGAAAATTTCAAAGTCCTCACTGACTCATGCTCAACAAGACAAATTATCGCTTAAGCTTACCGTTCAATGAAATTACATTTGTGGATCAGTAACTTTACTTTCACATCCATGATTTTTTGCCCCAGCTTTTACAGTGTAATGAGATAAACGTATGTTATGAGCAAATGATAAGGACAAAACCTTTGTGTCGAAGAGCAATCACACATTCTGAAGAGTCAATGTTCATTAAAGGTATACAGTCCCCTGTAATCTAACCATGGTCAAAGGGGCGTTTCTTGGTATTCAAAATGCCCATCTGAGGGCGCTGTTTTTAAATAGCGGCAACCCGCTTAAAATATGTAATTGGTTAGATTTTCTCTTTCCATGGTAACTGTGGCAAAATTGGAACAGGTGACAGTATACCTTTAAATTACTCTGCTGCCTGGTGCATTTCATTTGATGTGATGTAAAACCTATTCATGTTAGTATGTTTCAAGAGATTAGCAATTCTAAGGAAAAGACCCGTCATCTTCAATATACCGAAGACTGATTTTGAGTAGATCGTCGATTCGTTTGGTTGTTTTAGACGGGCATTAGTTCTATTAGCGTCTCATCTGAGTACATGGTTAAAGGTATACTGTCACCTGTTCCAATTTCGCCACAGTTACCATGGAAAGAGATAATCTAACCAATCACAGATTTTAAAAGTCGGGTGGTCGCTTTTTAAAAACAGCGCCCTCACATCGGCATTTTGAATACAAGGAAAGCCCCTTTGACCATATATGGGCATATTTAGATTACAGGTGACTGTATACCTTTCACGTTGTGTATCTTACAGTCAGAAGAGCCACTGCGAGACGCAAGCTGCCCATTTTATAAGCTACAAAGCATCGATGAGTATGAACAGCTGCCTTTTGCGACGACGCCCTCAGAGAATGTTTCCGTTGCGCGTTTGACGACCGTAGCAATATCCTGACCATCAAGGGATCAGTAAATAGTATTGATTTTGACTAGAAACTCAACGGCAGAATGTATTGATGTATTTCCAGTGGCACATGACTGTGTTTCTACGACTCTCTCTGATGAAAACGTGTCCTCGTCCTTCAGAAATTTGACAAATTAAACACTGAAAAGGGCAATAACGCGGTGACTTTGGCTTTTTCCGTTACCTTTATCCTTGAAAATAAAATTGTTTTTATTCTTTTCCCTGTAGTATGTCGAAATTCAGAGATATAAGGTAGTATGTGCCTCGAAGTGAAAGACTTAAACTTTTTCGCGATCTTTCCTCAATGAAACTGTCAACCATTCTCTCACCAAAAATAAAAAAATAAAAATGGAGGGTCAAAGTGCAAAGTTCGGTACTAGGGAAACAAATAACCTTACATTTACCGATATTTGAAATTCATAATGACCGCCATCCCCGTGTTAACTCTATGGGGGAAACTAAAATTTTCGATTTTCGAAACACTGAGACGGTTAAAATGCCTGTAACTCTGAGAGTTTTTAAATGAGCCCCTAGAAAATTTTGGTAGGCCGAATATCTGTCACCTAGGAGCCTTAAAAAGCTTACTGTGCACAATATACTACGTTACTTATTTATTGGTGACAAATGATTTATAGGCGGCGGTAAAAAAGAGTTATCAATAGCATTGGGTGTCGAAATTACACAGATATACGTCTCGACTGCTTTAACAAGCCGAACATTAGGATTTCTACTTGAGTTGGGTGGTAAAACTAGAAACTGTTTTTACAGATTGAACAAAAATACTTGAAATACATCAACAGTCACAGTTAGCGGAGTTTTTTAAACAATTTCATGTAATGCCATGCCACCTTCTTCTGCATTGGCTTTCAGAAAAAATGTTTTTTGGTTTTAAATATATGTGTTGATGTTTCAGCTTACATATAGATCATCATGGTCATAATAATTGCTGTTTGCTCGGTGTTTGATACTTGGATTGCGGATGTCCGACCTAAACAACACAGGAACATCTGCCGCATACTATTCACGAGCCTATGGTGGGTAGCTAATTGCAACCTCATATTGATCGAACATATATTACAAAGCTGTTTTCCAGGAAGTCAATAGCGGTCTCTCGAAAGCAGTAATTCAAGGCGCACATCGACATCGAAACACTGTTAAAAGCACACTCTATCAAAGGTAACTGATTGACTCCGCCAGTTAATCCCATCACGTTACACCTCTGATCCACAGGGCAGCTGTCTACCGACAGTTGCCTAAAACTGCTATATTTAGAAAGTTGAATTGTATGCGATTGGATGTACCTGATCATACTCGTTTCAGGCAACGTCCGTCTAAGGCAGGAGAAAGCAAAAAATGCCAAATGCGTGGCAAAGGTTAATACACCGAAGCACAATATCTAATCTTCAAGATGGTTGTAGACACGCAAGAAAAACACACTGCTGTTTTCGATTCAATACGTCTTTAGGTAAATAAGCGTGCTGGTGTGTAAGAGCGGTAAGCCAGTGACGTCACCGAAACAGCGTAGACCAAATTTACATTGGTTGACGAGGGACCTTTGTTGATGTCAAACGCATGAAAGCACTGTGACACCCGGTCGAGTCTTGTTGCTGCCATATCTGTCTATATGTGCAATGTGCATATGCATGCCAGTGGGGCTCACTTTTGTAGTGGGAATGAGAGGCGAGAAATGGTTTGTTCACATGCTTGGTCGAGAGTGTGGACGACTCGCCATGGTCTAATCCTCGAGTCCTGTGCGCACACAACTCGTCAATTTATTTTTTGTTTTCAGTCTTTTACGTGAATATTTTTAATACACCACTCTTAGAAAAATAAAGTCTCTGTTACTCTTTTCAATAATATTGATTCCATTCTGGCGGAGCCAAGGCCATATAAGTCCCCTCAGTTTTGCCAGATGCAAAAATTGACAGGCGTCGACGTCGACTTTTTAAAGGGATACATTCATCGGAATTGCGCTCAAATGTTGCATGGCACCTCTACGACCAATTTAAACACTGTATCCAAGGTAGGATGGTGATTGATGAAAGTTAAACATGTCTATTATAATCTACATCGTATAATTTAAATGTTGCAGGTATAATGATGAGTGCATCTAGATATCGTGCGCGAAATGCATTGTGTATAAACAAGAAACTCGCACAGGCGTAGTTCCGCCGACGGTTTCCCTTTAAAGTAGAACGTGCCTCAGAGATAGATATTCTGCCTCAAACTTTTACAATATTCTTTTAGCCTATCATTTTAAGGGATTCATTTTGAAACTTGGAGTAAATACAGTTTTCACGGGCTTATTTTTGTGACAATCGGGAATTTTACTTGCCAAACAGAGGTAACACAAGTCGAAGGATGGCGGCCATTTTGTTTTTCAAATGTCGGTAAATATTGGGTAATTTGTTTTTCTAGTACCGGAGTTTGCACCACTAGTCCCCCGGTTTTTTATTCTTAATTTCGAAAGAGAATGATTTGAAGTTTGCTTGAGAAAAGTTTGAGTAAAAGTATACTCCCTTCATTTTCGAGGCACACGTCTACTTTAACCACAACGACGTCTCTACACACCTATCGAACGGAAGAAAGTAACAGGCGAATTTACCGACTTGAGTGACTAAAACATGATTGGAACTCATTTTTACAAATGTAATCTCATCTGCTTTTCTTTTTATATTACACACTTGTTTTTATGAGTAATTTGCGATATAGCAACATTCAGCTGGACCGCACCTAACACGTTTGAGAATTTTGACAAATATGAAAATCCAATTATCCCAAATTAGTTCCAATCGTGTTTGAACTTGTCGAATAGTGGAACCCTTGATCTATATGCTGACGAAATCAAAGTTCGAGCAACGCTTGAAGTAAACCAATGAAATTTCTTGTTTCGTGGTTGTGTTTTACGAGGAAATTGGAAGCGATATGTTGAAATCTGGAGCTTCCTTATCGTCCAGAAAATGGAGAGATGTTTACCCATAAATATACTATTATGCAGAGAGACACAAACACACAATGTCTCAACACAATGTTTACTGTTATATGTCTTTATCTGCATAAAATGTCAGTCACTTTGTTGTCAATGTAGGACGTGTGTCTCCACATTTCCAACGTTTCAATTTAGCCTTGGAGTCACGGTTGCCATAGAGAGAAGAACATCCATAAATATATGCAAACTGGGTGGCAGCGCTAGCAAACATGTCAGTCTATGGCCTCCATAGTTATTTTCTACAGTAGCTGCATAACCTCACCTTCAAAGTGTCCTTTCCTTCAAGCTACCAAATTTTTCATTGTCCTTTTAAACTTTGAAAGTCATCGCAGAATGTAATATTTATCTTGTCTTGAATTTCCCCATCTCCACACATATGATTCCGCCATTAGCCGTAGACTTGCAACTTTTCCACATATTATCAACCAGTAATATTAAAATTACACAATCTAACAGACTTAAATTTTACAGATAGATTTACAACTAACGAGAACTTGACTGTACGGATAAGAATTAATTTCAACCAAGAGGGAAGGAATTCGTCAACATTGTTGCAATTTCAAAAAATAAGTACGTACGTCCCTACGTATGTATGTATGTATGTATGTATGTATGTATGTATGTATGTATGTATGTATGTATGTATGTATGTACTGTATTTCGATTATACAGTGCAACTTTCCCTTACGAACGTCTCTATAATCGCACACTTTTTCTATTCAGGACAGATTTTGCAAGCAAAAATGAAAGTAATTTGCGCGTAAAAACTGAAATATTTGAACTTTTGCTGGAAGTTTTTCCTCGTGCAACGTCTAAAATACTCTCCTTAACAATCAAGAACTGTATTCGAGAGTCAAGTCCTGATACTATAGAAACATATAACCCGAAATTTACCGATATTTGCAAGTCGGACCAGTTGCTATATCTATCACTTTGCCAGCTTTGTGGTAAACAAATAAGTTTTCGAGATCGTCGAAAAATGAGTTGGTGGAAATTTCATTTAACCTAGAAACCTAAACGAGGTCACGCGAGCAGCTTACAAGCATAGTATTGTAAAATGTGATTGTCCGAAAATTTCACACCGGAGCGCATTCTACCAATTCAGTTGACTAGACTATTGAGGACACTCAAGATTCGATGATAATGCTATCGCATGTTCCGTAACCTCATAAAACGTAACCGTTTTGTCCCGTTTTCAACAACGTCACACTGGAGGTAATGTAACATACAAGACTCGGATTACCCTTGGATGCGATGGAATCAACGGGTTCTTCTTTCCTCTTTTAGATCGAGTAACTGTTCATTTATAATCGAATTTCGACAACTGTGGTATCGATTCAGCGGATATATATATAAGATATTTACGTAACTCTCGATAATGTTGCATATTCAAAAGTCAGAAGGTTGCGAATATTTTCTTTTTACGGCATTACGAATATTATACTTTACTGTTTACTCGGGTGACTGACAAGTTACATAAGGGAGTGTTCAGTTATTATGGCCGGGGGTGGGCAGGCAAAATCCAGGGGGGGGGGTCACCTCAAATTTGAAAACTGCAAAAGGTGGGGGGGGGGGGGGGTCATGTATTTTTCAAACAGCTCAGAGGGGGGGGGGGTCACTTAATTTCATAAGTATCCGTCCCGTCAAAAAGCTGTTTCAGTGTTCAGAAATATTCTGGGAGATAAAAATGATTCGTTGCATGATTTCATTCTCTGAAATTATTCACCTGTAAATCTGAACAAAAGTATAATTATCTGTCACATGAACATCTTGACTTGACAACTCTGAGGCTTGTCTTATTATAAATCAAGCTCGCTGCACTGGGTGCAATGAACAATTCCTATTACTTACATATTAGAGATATACAAGTTTTGGCAGGAAAATTATTTAACAGTTACCTGTACTGAGACTACTAGTACCATGAAAAGTTAAATAATACTTTTAGGTGAAATTCCAATATCATAATTGTTGTCCACATCTGAACTTTTAAATACCCTATTTGAATTCGAGTACATTTGTATTATTTATCAAACACCTATAAAGGCACAAATTAATTTAGTTTAGCATAGTAAAAAAAATATATTCTTAGTTGTTTCATAAACTCCAATGTATAGTGAATCAACATTTCGGTGAAATTCCAAAATCTAATTCCTTGCACACATATCAACCTTTAACCATACTAGGCTAACTAAGTACTTTAAAATGAATTATCAAATGTCTATAAAAAATACACAGATTTTGTTCTTTGTATTGGAAAAAATTTATTCATATTTTCCTCATAGACTCCCATGTACAGTGAATCTACATTTTGGTATAATTCCAAAATCCAATTTCTGGCGAACACATCCATTTGTTACCACCCTAATCTAATCAAGTACATTGATATCAATAATCGAGAGTACATAAATACATGGGTTTACCTATTTTTGTATTGGAAAAAAATTATTCATACTTTCCTCATAGACTCCCATGTATAGTGGATGAACATTTTCAGTGAAATTCCATAATCAGATTTCTTGTACACATAATATGCACCTTTAACCATCATATTCTAGTCAAGTACAATTATGTTAATTATTGAACGTCTGTATATGCACAAATATACCAAGTTTTTCATTGGAAAAAAAATTATTCACAATTTTATCATTGACTCCCATGTATAGTTGATGAACATTTTTGGTGAAATTCTAAGGTCAAACTTTTTGTCCACATGCTAGTTGTAACAACCCTATTTCATTTAAGTACATTTATGTAAATTATCAAATATCTATAAATGCATAGATATAGTTTTGCATTGAGAAAGTATTACATAGATTCCTCATTCATGTATGAGAAAATATATGAATACCATGTATAGTGAATCAACATTATCAACAGCTGATTTTTAATGAAATCCAAATATCAAAATATGTACACACACGCGTACGCTTGCGCAAAAATATTGCGATCACCAGTAATTTCTGTCCAACCCCTTTGAGGGGTAATTTCAAAATTATAGCAAGTCAGAATGGGAAATCTGAGCATTAACACCTTTTGAGTTTGTAAGGAAGGTCATTTGAAAAAATCTAAGCTCTTTTTGGGGGGAAGGATTCCATCGCTCCATACCCCTGAGGTGTTTGTGGTGTGCAGCTAATTTACTCAAGCAATGTGGGGGGGGGGGGTCATGAAATTTTTGTCATCTTGAAAGGGGGGTCATCAATTTTTTGGTACAATGGGTAGAGGGGGTTCACTTATTTTGACTGATGCGCAGGAAGAATTTGCCTACCCACCCCCGGCCATAACAACTGAACGCTCCCTAATCTATGTAGTTGTTCTGACTGACTGCTTTAGCAATTGACGAATATGCACATGCACACGTTTTCGTTTATTGGATATATAGCTGAATACTTTGACCAGTAGTTTGAACAAAGTGAAATAAGAAAAGAAGTTTATAATGGACAGTGACGCCAAACCCTATACTTCAAACAGAGATGGACCCTAAACCAACCGTTCGTGACTGACTGTGATCTCGCTCGATCAGAAAGCTAACATTTTATACATTACTTCTCGGTGCAACTGTCAATGTTTGTCCCCTCCACTCCAATCCTCTGTCCGATCTGGATGACAGAAAGACACTGGTACTTGCAAATAAAACGCTCTTCATCATTTATTCTGGCACCACGTAATATTGATAAATATTCAAACATTGCTATCTCAACCATGGCAAAAGTGTCTTTTTTAAAAATATAACCTTTCCTACATCCAAATGTATGGACAACTTATTTTTGTATACGAGAAAAACATATGAAAGGCAAACTTCATATTATATATATATATATATATATATATATATATATATATATATATATATTATATATATACATATATATATATATATATATATATATATATATATATATATATATATATATATATATATATATATATATATATATATTCCTGTCTCCTCTAAGACAGGAATATTCCTCTCTGTTGATTTAATGCGACCTCTATTTCCCTCTCTGCATAAATAGTCTTTGATCCCCAGACATTGACTAGCTTTCTCATATCCCTCCCTCCCTCCCTCCCTCCTCTCTCTCTCTCTCTCTCTCTCTCTCTCTCTCTCTCTCTCTCTCTCTCTCTCTCTCTCTCTCTCTCTCTCTCTCTCTCTCTCTCTCTCGTGTTTCAGGAGTTTACGAAAATAAAAATAAAAAAAAAACTACACAACATTTTGAGCAGTACATGATATTTCACCCTGGGACATGATAGAAGAGACGTGTTTATGAATAAGCTCATTTCTTCTGCTGTATCAGTGTTTTTCCGCTGGTGTCCTTCCTAACACAAAGACGTATTGTAGAGCTGCTACAGGCCTATTTGAAACTGTCATCCTACTTCACACCAGCGACAGGAAGGAAATCCATCGGCCTTGACGGTGTATACTAGTTTCATTTCAGTATCTACACTTGGCCGCTGAGCAAATAATCTCTCTGAAGCTCTCACCGTGTTGATTTGAGAAGGATGCCACTCTCCCTTTAAAGGAGTATAAAATGGAGAGTGCAATTGAAGATGCCCATGGGCAACGGATTATCAGCGTTACAGCTGTCAGGAACTCGATGCAAATGATGGTCAGCTTACTGAGGGAGCGAGGATGCCGCGTTTTTTCAGTGGAGTCAATCCATATACAAGATGAATACACATTTACATCTGAACTGCCAACAAATGGTAACATCATCATGTACACTCTACCGACACCAGAAATTAATAGTGGCTTCATTTTGACAACGGAAGACGTGATGTCTTATGAACACAGCCATGGGTGATCATGATTTTAATTATACTGAAGTGACTGCAGTAGATGAAATAAAAAGTAAAAATCTCCGACCGAATACTGCAAGTGCAGGGTTATATGATGTGTTGTTAAAAAGAATCGTACTGGGCCAAAGTCCCAAGGAGTTGACTATCGATTTAACCGGAAAATAGAAAAACTTGATTGCAATTCCTCAGTGCTTGATGCAGGAATGTGGAGCAATATTACAATAAAATGAGAACTGCTTGTAACTATTACTCGAGTTTCACGCATTCATGCGACCGTGAATGTTTGTTATATATATATATATATATATATATATATATATATATATATATATATATATATATATATATATATATATATATATATATATATATATATTAAAGGAATGATTTGCATTTTCTTCACTTTGCAATAACCCACCTGTGACATCCTTTATTACAACATTGCTGTTGCAGAAAAGTATTTCTGTAGAGTGGAAATGCCACCCTTTCTATTTTGTCAGCCTCTTGAAAAGCCTGATATTTTGTAAAATAACATGAGCGGCAACATAAAATGAAATGGTGGAGTAACTTTCCATGCAATTTATCCCAAGGTCAGGCTGTAAGTCGGATCATCAATTTTTGTGTTCATATTTCTTTTCTGTGTGACTTCTTTCCTGCAATGGTACATATACTTCAAATGCTCAAGGAGGGTACACGAGCAAGCACATACATTTCCCAGAACCTCTAAATTAACGATGAAAAAGAAGCCCTTGCTGAGATCTAATAGTCTTGGAGTTTTCAGGCTGGAAACATCGCGCTTCCTGACCAAGACTTGTCAACGTTGAACACGAAAGCAGCCATTTGCAGGATGCGACGAGAATTTGTCTATCAACTTGAACTTTCTGAAGATACAAGAGCAAAGTTCTTGAGCGGGGGATCACCTTACTGCTGGAGTAGGGGGGGGGATCCGTAGGAATTTCATCGAAAAGTCTGAAATATCGAGTAATACCCTGCCAATCATGATGAATTTGAGTACCCCTCTCTATTACAGTAATTTTGACTGACCCCCCCCCCTTAGAAAAGTTAAATATCAATACATGTATTTGTAAAATTTACAAAATACGGCAATAGTTAATACATTTTAAATCCTGGTGTACCCTAGCTGCTAGATTATGATCGGCTATGTCATGACGATTGAAAAAGGTGAAACCAACAAAATGAAATTCATTTTGAGAAATCGATATGTGCAATTGTGCTGTCTGGTGTAATCTGAGAGGTGCTTTCAATTTATTTTGCACCGAAAATTGAGTGCCCCCTTCTTCCTCTACACATTTTGAGCAACCCCCTTTGTAGCTTTCATTTTTTCGACTGAAAACCCCCTAAGATTCCTCCGACTCCCTCCCGCCCGCCGTAAATAATGACCGTTGCCTTACATGTGTTACACAAGCGTTACAGCTAGTCAAACTTCATTCGAAAGGTCAGATTAAATGATGGCGGGGATCATGCCACCCAAGAGACCTCACTGCCGACGCTGCAGGTGACCTTATATAAACGTTTTGTATGCTAAACTTGCCTATGACAGCTAGCGTGGATCCAGTGGCTCGTATATTCTATACCTCCCCTCGCTGCTCCCTAGGTGTTAATTCTTACACGCACTCATAAACTGATCGGCTAAGGATAACTCACGAAAATTGTCTTTCTGTACAAGTCAATCAAGTCAACAGGTGACGGGAAAGAGAGAGAGAGAGAGAGAGAGAGAGAGAGAGAGAGAGAGAGAGGAGAGAGAGAGAGAGAGAGAGAGAGAGAGAGAGAGAGAGAGAGAGAGAGAGAGAGAGAGAGAGAGAGAGAGAGAGAGAGAGAGAGAGAGAGACAGAGAGAGAGAGAGACAGAGACAGACAGACAGAGAGAGGGGGAGGGAGGGAGGGGAGAGAGAGGGGGTATACATAGACACACACTCACACACACACACACACACACACACACACACACACACACACACACACACACACAGACAGAGACTAACAAGCTTTTCCCCTAACCGGTCTTGATTGCAGGGCTAAATGATAATTTGGTACAAGCTGTGATCTTCTTCAAAGTTTTTAATTTGCACATTCACGCAGTAAGAGGAGATATGCACGTACACATTTATTTACAAGCATTTGTTTCTCAGTTCATTTAATAGAGATTTGTGTTTCGCTTGGCGGAAGTAAAATTTTGCAAATCTTCGAAAATGTTAATATCTTTTACTCAGTTTCTTACAGCAACCCATACACGATCGCTGCACAATTGCCCTGACATCTCGCACTCTTGATCAGAGCTACATGGTTCTTTTGAATTTAACCGACGGAGAATCAATATCCTCAGACGATCTGTCTTCTACGTTTGCCTTATTTTTGTTGTTTGCTATAAGTCATGGCCATGTGATCCACATAGCCATAAATTTGTCAACTTTCTTGCGAAACCAGCCGTTGTTGGGTAAATGCCTCGGACCTTTGCCGTGTTAATGACATCGGTAATCACAGTCACGTGTTAGAGTTGGACATATTACTGATTTGTCCGCTTCCCGCCACAATTCATTGCACATTGCATTGCATCCATATGCTGAAGAAGTGACGTACGCGCGTAAGCTTGTCAACTCAGCCTGTTCTTAGCTGTGTACACTGCATTATCATTGTAGACAAGTGAATTCTGGTCCCGACTAGAATTCAATAATGCATGTAATAACAGTGCATTTTACACGTAAAGGCATAGACACTGTGCTAACAATTTAAGATGCAAAGTTTCGGCAGTAGAATAAATAATTGCAATTGACATACAAGACAAAAATCGTGAAAAGTTATCAAGTGTTACAGCCACTCGGTCTATCTACGCCAATTAAGAACGTAGATATTTTTGAAAGCTGGAAAGGCAAGGATTTATGTTCATGTTCGGATGTGGAGGTTTGACACTTCATCCATGTAGAGCCAAGGACAGTACAGTGGAGCACAACTATTTCCTTGTAATATGCTACCATTATTTGTGGAATCAGCTTAATATTTTGGATATTGTTAACAAGTACGTGCACTGTAATATGGCTTCTAAAATCTTATTATTTCCGACTAAACGCTGCATTTAGGTTTCAAAAAAGGAGGTTTGCTTCTAAAATCGTGCGATCTGTTTCCTGTTTCAATAACCTTGGAAAGTCAATAATGCTCAGATCACCGCGTTCCTACTGAAAATTGCTCACGGCTAGGTCACCCAATTATTAATTCTTATGCTACGAATCCTGTGATGATGGTCACATGATACCACTGACCTTATATGATTTCAACAAATACACGGAATACTTGAATAAATTTGAACAAAACAACAAAGAGTATTTTTGAGTTTGAAGCCAGTAAGATTTTTGAATATTTTGACTTTTTTGTCTTTAGCCGTAATTGTGCCATGAAAGAGTAACTTTTAGTGCTTTTTTTCATGATTTTTTTTGTTTTTAATGTCAACTACAGTCAGTGCAGTCACTTGCGCTACTCCCAACAGCATGCAGACAGAGATAAAAATTATTCAAGTTCAGCTTTTCAACTTAGCCTGTACATGTATTGCAGACTGTACTTATCGTTGACCAGTGTATTATGGTTCGGACTAGAATTCAATGTAAATATAGTAAAAACAGAGCATTTTACGCGTTCAGACGCTGTGTTGACAAGCTAAGTAACTTGTGCTTCGACGTGGTTTTTGGAATAAAGCAAGAACTTTCAACTGTCATGCAAAACAAATAAATAGAGAAAAACATTTACAGTTTCAACTGGCCCTTTAAGGTAGATCGCGCCTCGGAGGAAGATAGTCGGACTCTCAAATTTCTACAATTCTTTTCTGATCTACCACTTGTCGGGGTTCATTTTAAAGCTCTTGAAGAGAAAAAAAATTTCACCGGTCTAGTTTTCCGAAAATACGAAATTTTTTTTTTTTACCCCGTAGAATTAACACAGGAATGGCGGCCATTTTGAATTTCAAATATCGCAAAATTTGTTTCGCTAGATCCAAACTTTTCACGGTGACCCCCGATTTTTTATTGTTGATTTTGTAAGAGAATGATGATTAGTGACTGTTGCGCAGGGACCGGCATTGGACTCCTTCTCAACAGCTGTGCAAATTCAAATGTTGAATTATTTTGCGTTGTGGTGCGTGTTTTGGGGCTTCACATACAACATTTGGAAAAATCGTAATTTCTACAACTTGTATGCACTTCATGAAGTGCATACAAGTTTTAAAAAAATCAAAAATACGCGCGTAAGTACGAAGAAAGCATGCGCCTAACAGCAGCCTAGACATACATTTCGGCAATATTTGCTTTGCAGATTTTGGTTAGAATGCGCCTCTGAGACAGTATTCGGATGGAGTAAATAAACTTTTTTCAGCTCATCTTTGTGCAAATCGAAAATTTAATTTTTCGCTATAGGGTTAGCACAGGGATAGCGGCCATTTTGAATTTCAAGTCAAGTGTTGGTAAATATTAGCTTATTTGTTTCTCTTGTACCAGATTTTGCACGGTGATCCTTATTTTTTTATTTATTTTATTTTATTTTATTTATCCTTTATTTCTAAAAGGACAGGTTTAAGTTCCCTACGGAAAGTTTGAGCAAATATTTAAGTCTTTCAATTTCGAGGTCGACCCATCGCTCCTGTCCTTGGACTTCGCCACATAACTTCCATATGAGCAAGTACCCTTCAAAACAATACTACTACGTATTGTAATGCAATGGTACTGCTTTAATAGTGAACTACGAGTGTGTTATATTTTTTGTTGCGCGATTATTTGTATGTCAAAATCAGTAGATTAACAACATGTCTATCATACTTTGTATACTATTGTACACACTCACAAACCCAAGAAATAATTACCCACTATTTGACTTGTAAATATATCCTATATCGAATTTCTGCTGTAAATAATGTAACGTACTCGTAGAATTACCAACACGATTGGAATTAACTTGGGATAATTGGATAGTGAAGTGTTGTCGGTTTCATCTGCAAATGCAAGCAAGTCTGCTTTCCTTTTTAAGTTATAGGCCTACACTTGTTTTATGAGTAATATTGTATTATAGCAACATTCAGCTATAGGGCACCTCAAACTTTTGAGAAATTTGAAAAATATGAAGATCCAATTATCCCAAATTAGTTCCAATCGTGTATACCATAATTACGTCGACCAGTACAGTCCATAATGTGTTTGAGCGTACCCGAGTGGACGATAGTAACTCAATTTACATGGCCTTGGACAAAAAAAAATGATATATGCATGCAAAATCCAAATTAAATTTGTTTATAACGATTACATGTATTGCCTGCTTTCCCCGAGAGGAGTTACGTTAACAGATACGAAGCAGAATGCTCAATGTCAACGCTACGCTATTTTCGACAATTTTTATGCGTGACTGGTACTGCAGCATAGAGAAGTTTACAAGAAATTTGGTAAGGTGCATAATCGTTGATTTTGAAAACGGAAACGGATTTGGAAACATTTAGGCGTAAAATTGGATACTTTGCTGGTGGCAACGCGTTGAGGCAGAAGAAAATGCCAAAGATGGCGGCTTTGTGTATAGCGAAAACAAAATATAAACTAAGAAAAGAAACAAACAGGTAAAAACATTACACCATGTATAAATCAATCAGTCGTTAATGTAAATTGCGTCTAAAAGTAATAAAATTACAAAAATGTCTAAATTTTGTTCATTAAATACTGCTCTGGCAAAGGCTGAATGGATTGAAATATCACCAACGATAAATGATATTTGAGAACTGTGCTGTTACACCGTTATGACGAGCACTGTAACCCGTCATCACTAGTCTTACCAACTGCAATAAAACATCAGCGAATACAAAATAATTTCACAGTTTTGTTATCTTCTTTGTATTCTCTCTGACGTCTCACGTTTTGTTTCACTCTTCATATACGGAACTTACTCCCTCTACGACCTGCAAAGTTTCACTTCCTACACAGTCCATGTCACGTGGCGTTCTCATCTCCACGATTAAACGATTTACTCTCGGATGTAGGCATCCACGTGTTGTAACCGCATGGCAAAAAGAACGAGAGAGGGACGGATTGCCCCGTAGTTTACACAACAACCACAACATCCGTCACAGTTCACCACAACAGGATACAATGCTAGGAGAATAATGTGATATCAATATCTACAGGAAAACGGCGATTGTATTGCTGTAAGTTTAGATGTGACCCCCAAGCATAGTCTACGTTTGTCTGGTGAGTTTTCTAAGGTTTCCATTTCTCAACATCAAATAAAAAATAAGAAATGTAGAGTATGGTATTTCTTCACCTTGATGGCGAATGACGTCCTTAGAGCAGTTGTTATCTGCTTGGGTTGCATGGCTCTAGCGACGGCAATCATGTGTACTCACATCAACTGGCGTCAAAGTTTTGGAAGTAAAAGAAATCAGACAGAACATGTTGCGATGTCTTTATACAGCTGTAACCGTGTATATACACTTAGTAACGTAAAATCTACACACTTAAATTTAAATGCATGCAGCGACAAACGCAAGGATAAAGAAATGTTAAAAAGACGGACATGTAGATGAATAAAAGTGAGTATACTATGCAACATACACATGTTCGTATAAACGTAGATGGTAGATCCATACATACATGCATACATACATGCATACATACATGCATGCATACATACATACATACATACATACATACATACATACATACATACATACATACATACATACATACATACATACATACATACATACATACATACATACATACATACATACATACATACATACATACATACATACATACATACATACATACATACATACATACATATGCATTCACCCACCCACCATCCATCCATCCAACCGCCGTCCGTAAATCAACTCCTAAATCCACCCCTCCATCCATTCATCCATCCATTCATTCATTCATTCATTCATTCATTCATTCATTCATTCATTCATTCATTCATTCATTCATTCATTCATTCATTCATTCATTCATTCATTCATTCATTCATTCATTCATTCATCAATCCATCCATCCATCATCCATCCATCCATCCATCCATCCATCCATCAATCCATCCATCCATTCATCCATTCATCCATTCATTCATTCATTCATTCATTCATCCATTCATTCATTCATTCATCCATCAATCCATCCATCCATCATCCATCCATCCATCCATCCATCCATCCATCCATCCATCCATCCATCATCCATCCATCCATCCATTCATCCATTCATCCATCCATTCATTCATTCATTCATCCATTCATTCATTCATTCATTCATTCATTCATTCATCCATCAATCCATCCATCCATCATCCATCCATCCATCCATCAATACATACATACATACATATGTCACACAAATTTTACACCATGTTGTTAAACCATTGAATAGTTATGAGAATTGATTAAAGCTCCTTTTATAGTAACCTTTTCTGTATTTCCATTCTTGTTCTGTTTGTCAAATGCAGCCACTTGTGTCGTTCTCTTCATAGTATTGCTATTAGCCAACTTGTCAGCACAGTTTGTACAGTCTGTACGTGTGGAGTGCCCAATATCACCGTTTGCAACTGCATTGAAGCCTAGAGATTCGCATTTACCTGTTAAGAATAAGATTTCATACATCTTCTCGGCAGGGCTAATACTTTATAAAATTGTAAATTGTATTTCAACATACATGGGAAAAGAGGGGGGGGAAAACCATACTTGTTTTTAATGACAACAAGTATTGCAAACTGATCTAGGCCGATGATCTAGGCCTATTCGCAGAGTCACCACCCGGACTTTTAGGGTACAGGGCAACAGCTCCAAAATCGAATAAGATGCTTTATCAGAAAATTTCTTTGAGTCCACCGGAACACAATAAACGCCATGCCAGGCGAATGCTCTTCAAACAGCGTTCAAAATTAATCCACAGTCATTTCTTTGCCAAGTGCATCGTCACTTTGTCAGCCTATTTATCGCCTTATTCTACCATATGTTCTTCTTACAGGACAAACGGATGACTAGGCCTACCGTGGAGCTACACGCAGCAGAAATGACGTTACGGCTCGTCTACGTCTGCGCAAACGCCTTCGCGCATCCAGTAGACACCAGTCAACACGTCTAAGCGATTGTGAGACGAATTTTGCCAGAAGCTTGTATTAACTTGGACGAGTTTTCGTTTGATTAATGGCACAACGGTAAATTTCCCCTGGTTATGAAAAGTTTAGAGAGACAGGCTAGCCTCCAGGTGTCGAATCGACTTGGAAATGGGTGTGGTTAGTCTGGGCCATGATTCTATCATGAATTATGATCTATCCCATGCACTCATTAAATGGTCAGCATTGTTTAACACATTGCATCGATCTGAGGTGTAAGCAGGCCTCATAATCGGCACCATCTTTTTTTTAAAATCAAATCTCATGTATATCGAACAACAGAAAAACTAAAACGTGAGAAATAAAGAAGCCGTGACAGTTTCAAAAACTTTCAATGTCGTTGAGCTAATACCGTCTGTGACATGAATGTATCATTAGCCAGAGGAAATTACTGACAAAGATTTGGCCTTCGGAGAAAGTGCATTTCAGGTGTTGTGCTGTAGTTGTTCATGCACAGCGGCCTTGCAGGACTCGGATATAAAACGTACAATAATATTATGAATTTCCAAACCAGAAACTCAGGGAAAGGAAGTAATGTATTTTGCTAAATATTAGGAAACTATGTATTTTAAGAAATTATATTTATGGGAGTTATGAAGAGTTATGGAAACATAATTTTTTATTTGATGAACAGTACTCCGGGTGCAATTATGATTGAATCGTGATGGTTGGTGCCTTCAGGGCTAGATGGCGTGTCCTTTCATTGTTCATGACGTCAATGATATATGGTTGTTTCTTCTGTTTCTCACGTTTATCCTCGATAATTGTCACAATTATCTCTGTTACAAAAGCACAGATAGTGAAAACACCATTGCAAAAAAATCCTGAAACCTGAAAACGGATGACTTGGTTCATGCCGATGACGTTGAGGTCTCTCCAGGTTTCCGTGGCCTTTGCATGCCTGTGCAAGAGTACCGCAAATAATTTGCATATAAACGCATGACCTTTAAACATCATCTTTGTTTTGTGACAATTTTGAACATCTCGATGTTTGAAAAATCAAACTTATTTTATTTCAAATGCTAGAGCTTTGAAATTGTAATTTTCTGTCAAAATCGCGAGATTTGGCCCTGCACTGAAAACCATTACAACGAGAACAATGCAGAAGACAAGGGAAGCACAAATTAAAACGAAAAAATACATGAAGTAGAGGCCAATAGCTGCTTTTGAGCTTTCGCCATACTATCTCCAAAAGGACAGAAACCAGATATTAAGAGAAAAATGCTCTTGCGTTGAGTGGGGAAAAACATGGTGGTTCTAATCTATTTACAGTTAACACGATTGGAACTAATTTGGGATAATTGGATATGGACATTTTGCAAATTTCTCAAAGGTGTTAGATGCCGTATAGCTGAATGTTGCAATATTACAAATCACTCATAAAAACAAGTGTATAACTTAAAAAGAAAAGCAGACAAGCTTACATTTACAGATTAAAACGACCTTACTTGGCCATCTAATTATCCCAAATTAGTTCCAATCGTGTTAGTTCTAAAGTACAAGAGCTAAAAAGTCGTGTAAAAGTGTGAGTCGAGGCGAAGTCAAGGTGTAATCATTTTTTATATCAAATGTACTGAAAGAACTGGCTGCACACACCGGGATCAAGTCAGCCAATATTTGGGGTTATTGTGAATGTGGAAACAAGCGACATTGTGGCGTATATTCTCCACTGACGATGAGACAACTGACATTGCCTGATATCATCCGTCATTTACCACCATGGCACTGTACACTATTTAATGTTCAATTTCCCATTTGATATCACAAGGGCCTTTTTATGAGCTCAGATGACTTGCAAAAGACCTGAATAAGTGGACATTACTAAAATATCAAGCATGAAGACCACTTAAACATAGGCTCTAGTGACCTTATTTTGTTAGACCGACTTTTAGTAGCAGATATTTACACACGCAACTTGATGGTTTGTCATATTTTATAGCGTTCAGTGAGACCACTCCATGCAATCAACTAATCATTTCTGGAAATCGAGAAAGCAAAATTTTGAAGCTAAGTTGAAAGCTACATCGGACATTCGGGATTCAGAGAAAATTTACCCTCTAAGTTTAAGTAAGTGACATAGCGGACAAATTATATTGAGGTACACATTTCTCATCGAAAGGGCGGTTGCATTTTTTGAACCCAGGAAGGTGGAAGGTACAAATTTGGTACAAAATTTGTCAGCCTAGCTCTGCTTTTGGATCTCGACCTGCCATTCACTATAGGGCGCCCTCTCACGGTGAATCCGAACGCCGATAATCCCTGTGGACGATTGACAGCAAGGGTCTGTTTCAGTTGGTATCACATCTTGCTGATATAACCTTTTTGAACTTACCTTGTGTGGTGGTGCTCTACTGTTGCACAGTCTTTTCTATGATGAGGATATCAAGACCAGATGCACGGCCAATGTAAATCACAAGGGTCAGAAATTACTGAATCAAATATGTCGAAACATACATTTCTCAGAGAGATGCATACACTCCTTAGAAACGTGATATTATGAAAACCAAGAAGCCATGCACGTTGCTGTCTAACTATAGTACCGAACGCATCAGCTTTAGCGGTTAAGCCGCATTTTCGCCCTAGGAAACACAATGTTCTTACAAAATTGAATATTTTCGCTACCACAGCTGTACCTATAACTACATTACTCACGTGTTCACACAGGTTTTCCGTGTTTACGCAGGCTTTCTACTGTCCAAAGCTTACGCTTTGAATCACCAACGATTTTTCCCCTCGAAATTATTTTCTGTTATATTTCAATTGCGATATTCCCTTCGGAATCTATTATCCTCGTGTTCCAAGTTATACTTTCACGGTGCTGTTTAACATCAATTGACCATATGAATGACGTGTAGAAACACGCCAAACAGAGAGACAAACTAACACAGATACTCGGTCCAGGATGACAATCAACAGAAAGAATACGGCAATAATAACATTTTCCCTTTTAAATTACTTAACTGTGTAAATTACTTAACTTGTTTCGAACCCGATAGCATTATATTATGAAATCTCACGATGTCTAGCTTCAGTGAAACATGTGAGCGGTTAAAAATCGTGATTGCATTACAAATCTAGACCTAAGGCACTCGGCTCTTCTTAATTCAGTTGTCAAAACAGGTGCGGTCGACGCGTCGTCGTGCCCCTCCAATCAAACATAGTTGTTACCAAGGAAATCGCACCCTTCAGCTCCCCCCCCCCATAGAAATATGAAACATCGCCGGAAAGATCAAATGAAGCATATTTCGGACAAAATCATCAATACTAATTCAAAATATTTAATGATGCATTTCGAAAGAAGAAATATTTGAAAATCACCGACTTCTTTTACTGAGAAATTATAAGCCTTCAAAACAATATCAAAAATGAAGTTGACAGTTTTGTCTCAGAAACTCAATCAAAAACTACTCTCCAAGACCCAGTAACAGATAATACTAATTCAAAATGGAAAGAAGACCGAGAACAGGTAGCTAACACTCAGCTCATCAACGCATGGCACCAAACAAAAAATTATTTCTTCTTTCTTTTTCATCGAAACGGACAATTGACAGGTCTTGTCATCGACCTTGCATATAAACAAACAAGCACGCTTGCAGCACGACACTACGTTCTCCGTTGTTGGAATCAATTTGCGATAAAATAACTGAACAAAGCGGTTGTGCTTGTAAAAGTTTAGAAAATATATTGCGTATTGCAAGATATATTGCGAGCTGATTGTTGACTTTCAACAAAGGGCCTTTCCTTATTTATGACTTACCATTAACGTTATGATGCATGTTTGTGTCATAACTTGCCATCTTTCTCCGAAGATTGAAGGATGTTGTGAATTGATATTTTAAAATCGTTTCGCCCACAGTAATTTGTTTTATCATTCATGTTATTCACTTCGTAAGAGTTACGGCGCATGCTCGTGTCCAGGCGCGTGTGTATGTGATTACATCTGAGTGCTGTGTAAACTATAGTGTGTCGTGAAACGAATTTTGTGTCCACATTGTGTGTAGCACTAAAATACGGTTATTCGGGCCGCAGTCTCTCCACCACGGACTGTATTCAAAGGATTGACGATCAGCAAAGAGATGATTATCGATATCAGTTGCGATATCATGACCCTGAAATGTTTTGAAATTTAATTTGAAAACTAAAAATACAAAGCCATAGACGATAGGTACATGTTAAATGTAAAAACCATACTGGTGGATGACAATTCTTACGAATAACAGACAGCAAAATTATCGAAGTAGATAAATACACTAATAAACTTGTCGTGGAAAGTCCGCGGCGACCTTGGACTGCAAACTTCCTGTTTCTGATAAATCCATCATGAAAATAACGACGGTGTTTTTAATCAATTCCCATCTGCAAATATTTCACGCGGTGCCACAGTCCACAACTCACCTATACACATATACACAACACACTTTACACACATCACGATCATGACAGTAAATTAAAAACACGTGGAAAAACATGTCTTCGGTTAATTGAGATGACAATCAAACTGTATGCACCCACGACTAATAAAAATAGGAATTATTCCCTCTATTGCGGTGTCATAAAGAGAGGAACTTTATCACCCGACAGTGTACACATAGCGGCGGGGTGATCGACCGGTTGTGCTATAAATAGACTCAGAAGATCTCAAGTTTCTTTCACCTCAGCGAAATATTTGGAGGATTATTTTCTTCTCGGAAGAAGATTATCTGTTGAAGCTCTCAAATATCACCCCCAACAATACTAAGTGTGTACCTTCTGAAAATCTAACAGTAAGGACAGTCTTCAAGGAATATATCCCCACTTCCCTTTCAGTGTGAATAACAGTTTAATAATTTCAGACAATCCAGTATAGTGTGTCCAATTCCTTAGAATTTGTTTTAATTTAACAAAAAATTCTTATAAAGGTAATACACGTCCTCATATTCAATAGCTGTCAATCATTTTTTTTTCTCTTCTCGACAGGTGATTCAACCATTATATCCGCCACAATACGCTGCGCTGCGGCAAGGACGTGTTCGGGAGTTGGATCATACCAATATTACGACGGGGGTGATGAGAATGTCTTTCACGAGCAGAATAGCACACGTAATATCCCCGTATGGTGGTGAATATATGTGTCTTTTGCCAAGCTCCGAATTATAGCCGAGATTGGTGATGCCAAAAGACTATGCGAACATGTTAAACGAATGTGATTAAATCAATTCCGCTTGATGAAGGCCTGTATCTGACTGAACGCTGTTAACGAGTGTTATTTGCAGTCGAAGGCGCAATCATAACCACCAAATGCGAAGCCCGTTACGCGGTCAGCATCAACAACATGTCACGTGGACCATTTTGGGCCCTTACGATAAGACTTAAAGAAAGCCGGAGTAAATCAGCTGCCTTGCCGGCGAGGGGTTTTAAAATTCTACTGGTAATTGACTTTTTCAATTCGGGTAAATAAACCAATTATTATTATATTTCTTGTTTCAATCAATTTAATACAATGGCAAGGTACCCGTATCGTTTTAGTGGCTCCGTACGCAGGTAATGAGATATACACAGGGCAATTGCACGACGCATTTGAAGCCGTTTTTAGTCCGGACTGATTTTTTTGGTAAACAATCCGGTTTTCAACAATGGCACCGGACATTATAATGTAGGCAGGTTGATTTTGACAAGTTGAAGACAACGACTTTCAACATGATTTCAGAACAAGAAACTATATTATACAGACAGAAAAAACAATACCATAAAATGCGCCAAAGGTTACCGCTCATGGAACTGAAAGATCTGGTTTTATTTGGTGTAAAATTAGGCCTTACTAGTTTTTGTTTTGTTGTTGTATTTTCTAAAAACGGAATTTACGACATACATCATGTGGGGAATATGTAAGGGAAATTTTCGGGTTTTCCTTACTTGTTGTAGGTCAGCTTGACCTGTTAGTGTCGAGGTATAATGAGCACCGTATTTCAAGGATAACTATTTGAGTTTTCCTGTTACAGCCTCGACCTTGGAATTAAAATAAAATGCACTCGATTTCCAACTCTGCCCAAATGAATTACACACTTCTGGTAGCATTCACCCAAACATTAGCTTAAGTAAGCAGTTGATCGGCCATGTGATAGACTTTGAATAATTCAATTTAGAATCAATATCCGCACATCGGATGAGTTAATCACCAACGAGACATACATCGTTGATTCCCGTCCGTCCTCTCGTCGATAAGCGGATTGCGATTTTGTTCAAAGGGCAATTGAGGTCAATGACACCTGTTTTGTATCTCGGAAACGTCGCAGTGCAGTGGCTGACTCTGTCACGTAGCCTACCTGTGGCTCGATCTAAGCCTTATCGTAATTCGGGGCGGCGTCCTCCGCTATGTAATTCGGGGTGAATTTCAGCGAACGTGGTAATACCGACGCAAGAAGGACACCGGGTTTTAGCCCACACAATATTTGATGTTTACAAATATTAAGTAAAGATAAAAAAGTACACTCAACAGAATAAATTTATTTTTCGAGCTTCCTCTCTCTCATGCTTCCTTTCTCATCCATATGCATGCCATGGCGCATCACGTCGAATTGGATGTAACCTGCAGATTCGCCGCGAAAGAAATTGTACTCTTTGCATGTATTTCAATAGTGGACCATGTTTGATTTGTGAATAGTGCATACTATTGTGGCAATTGGGGGGGGGGGGGCAAAGGAAGGGACAGCTTATTTCTTAATGCGAAGTGCTATATGAAATAATATGACTGGCGATTAAAATGTGTTATTCCCTCCAAGGGTACGCTATCGATGGAGAAATTTACGACATTGAATGTAGTGGAATTTCGTTCCCAGTCGCCGCATGCAGGGTAGTTACAGGCTCGCTGGGGGTGCACTGCCTCAACGGTCGTTGCCTCTCCCGCGATACAAACAACTGTCCTATCTGCTTTGATTTACGACCGAACCCCTTCCTTGTCGGGACTCGGTCTACTTCAACTCCAACATATCTCGAAAGTGTCGGTTGGTTTAGCAAAATAAATCCCGCCCAAGTATGGTATTTTCTGTGTACACAACTTTGCAGATACGAAAGACTGGTTGGCACGTCAACGTTACAGAAAATCTCGACCTTTCCCCTAGCTCTCCGGGCGCGCGCATTGTCGCCATTGACGTCACTGTCAATCACTTGCTACTTATTGTAAACTTGAAGCTGAAATAGCGCAAGTATTTTTTTTGTCGAATTTTCTGTGAAATCCTTGAGGTTTATTCTGGGTTTGCAAAAACAAGATTTTTCACTAAACGCGACGCTTATGAACTTGCGGCGTTTTAAAAAAGCGGCCACTACCACATATTGTTGGAAATTATCGCTCGAGGGAGCGGCGGTATCACATTGGTCCATACATCAGACGTCACACTGGGTCAAAGGCCGTTACGCTCTGATAGGAAAGGTCTACATGTAAATAGCCTGCCAATAACGAACATCTCAAAGAAATGGCATTGAACAACACTTGTCACAGCTGGGGAACATTGTAAGAAAAGAGAAAAGGTTATCTAATGATCAGAGTTCCGACTTGTTTGAGCAAAACGCCAAACCAGTTCCAGGGAAACGTTTTACATGTCGCAAAGCTATTCGCGAAGCTGAACTCCATAAAAAAGATTACAGATCCCTGGAAAAAGACTTTTTCTGAGAATCGCTGTTGGTTACAAATTTTCGGGCCACGGTGCTACTGCTCATTTGGCAGCGATACCGGCGGCGGCTCAGTCAGAGTCCTCAGTCAAAATGCTTACTCGGGGGGGGGGGGGGGGGGTGGATAGGCGGCATCGTATGAGTAGATGATTTCAGAAAACGTCGATTGCAACAGCTTTTCGTTCGTCTTTTTATTTTACGTATATACACGTTTATTAGATGAGATGAAAATACCGTTGAGTTTGCGCAGGTGATTGGGCCACGATACAACTTGTTTTGTGATTTCAAGTAAAGCACTGCATTAGTGCGTTCGCCAAAACCATCAAGTTTCAAATAGAATTTATAACCATGGCAAGAGGTTTTATAAATGACATGAATCACAGATTGAACCAAGTCTATAGTGAAGAGTTTTTAGACAGCAAGGAAAACAAAGTCAGAACACCCCCCCCCCCCCCACCCGCACATAACGGTTTGGAGAAAGGACCGTTGTTTTAAATATGACGTCAAAGTCTGGCCACGTCAATGAATTAGTCCTAAATGAAAAACCAACAAAAAATCAAAGCGTTCAACTCGGGCGGATAACCCAGTGTCATTAATAGATTTAAGTAAAAGTTCAGTTAATCACGAATTGGGGTACATCTGAGCTGGTTGCGATGGATTGTCGATGATGACACATAGCATATACATTTTTTCGAGGGGGGTCCCGGATCACGTGTGGTAGAGTCAAGTGTGAGCAAAAGTCAACGAAGGGACAACCAGGTACCACGTCCTACCAATAACGTCATGGGTTGACTTCGGTCAAAAATGTGCATGAAGCCCAGAGCAAACAATGGAGAGCGTTATCTTCGAAGGCTGTTTCCGTTGTCTGGTCCTAAAGTATGTCATATTTGCATGAAAAATTACTGAAAGTTGTACATCCGCCAGAAAGCTTAAAAAAATAAACACTTCAGTACGAGCTACGTGCGTGATCCCCATTCACAAAATTCCTCACTTCCACAACAAAAAGGGATAAAGCCTCTTGTGTCGGCATCTATTGTCCTCTGAGTCGATTTCGACCATCCGACCAAAACAACGACAATGCCCCATTGTAACCCGGATGTGAGCCTCGGCTCGGTCATAATTGTTGGGACAACAGAGAAACACTGTCCTTTGCACAGAAAGAACTTTATTCACTATTTAAATCTGGCTGTGGGCGCATGACAATTGCGATAATAGACATCGGGAGCAGCGTTGAAGTATCAGCGGAAGTCGTTCAATGGGAGCGATCAAAAAAACGTCTTTATTCATTATCACTTGTCTCGCTCAATTCTCAATATCAACTCGTCGCTGTTAAGATAATTTCCTTTAAATGTTTATAAGCCATCTGATGAGTAATACCCACGCTAACCAGTCAAATCGACCGATTTTTCTAAATTTAACCGTTAGTGAGGACGATGACCCTTTGTAACTACGATATTGGTGATCTGAGCTGCAGAATAGGGAAATTAAGGTCATTGAAACCTAATAAATCAAGTCCATATAGATACTGTCTGTGTGCAAAGCCTTCGCAAAATGAGAAAAGCAAATGTCGTTCATTTAATAGCAAACTTGGGGTCTAGAGAATTCAACCTAAGAGTGGTGGCAATACATCACTTCTGATTGCACTTTATACACCCGTCAACGACAGGTGCATACATCATGTTCGTCCTCTAATCGAGCAAATCTACGAGATTTGCTCTCATCGTACGCGAGAGTTCAACAAACAGGCGTGCGGTTAGGGGTCCAAAGGGCATGGCATTGTCCGCACCATCCAATTCATTCATCGACGCATCTGTATACGTGTACCGTTGAGGCTTTTTCACATCACAGATGGCTTGTTCAGAGGTCATTGACCTCACTTGAATACTCATCCAATCAATATTCTCCGCTCTCGTTAATTATTATTCGTCTATGGCATCGCTAATCAATGTATGCTTTGCCCTAGTTTTTCTTTAATGGGGATGTGATTTGGGAGGATATGACGCCGAAATATGGACGATGTGTACGTGCTTTCCTTGACGTGTTTTCGAAATAAATAGAGCAAAACTGACCGTCTCGAAATGTTCTTGCACAAGCGTGGCCTAAAAACAGATGATGTTGACGGTCTGGCATATAATAGAGTGATCGATTTGGAGGAATTAGGCCTGCACTCAGTTTTCCCTGAAAAAGTCCCATCACCAGTTTCAATATATTGTTTGGCGACTCTGATTTTCATTTGATATACTTTTTACGTGTTCAACGCGTTAAATCAGGTGTCGCCAATTACTGTCTCGACACTGTGTCACGAACACTGACCCAAGGGTTGAATGACATTTTAATCGGCGGGATATCGTTGTACGGAATAGCTTCATCGATTCCCCTACATGTTATCGACTTTTTCCGTGCTCAAAAGTCGAAATCGTCCACCATGGTACAGCGACAAGTCTACCCACGGGTCCATCGCAGGAACGTTCAAAGCTCTCTGACAGGGAATAAAATAATCTGTTTCACACAGTACTTGGTATCTTTCCATAACTTTCTTCAATAAATCGACCAACGTTGAAACGGACGAGTTTTTGTAGGTCACCCATGCGCGTGTCACCTCGAGATCTTCCCGGGTCTCAAGTCCGACGAGTGATATATTGTCATCACTTCCGCCGTTCGATAGCCTCGGGGAGGAAGCGCGCCACGGCGCTGTGTGCGGTCACTGACCACAAAACCGCGAACACTTCATAAAACCATCAGGCCTAAACTGTGTTCGCTATCAACGCATTGCATATGCTAAATGGGGAAATGTGAGAAGGTGTACACGTCACGTGATCACTCTATCTCCGAAGACTTTCAAGGTAGTTCTAAGCCTGGTCTTCAAACGGCGCCCCTATTAAAATATTGATTTATGGTCAAATGAACACAGCGGATTACAAACCGCACTCAACTTTCACCAGTATCGTTCTTTAATTTCTCGATATCTCATCTTACAGAGGTTACTTAGCAACACTGTCGTAATTGTCTAAAACTCAAGTGATTTGCGAAGTAGAAATTAATAAACAGTGTGTGCCCTGCTATTTTTTAACCACGGCGTTACTTGTTCAGCGCAGAGGTCGTTGACTTGAACGCGATCCCATAGCTTCTTTCGTAATTTCAGCACGGCCACAGCACTATGAGCGGCCACATTTGAGGACATTGACCGGCGTGTTTGAACAGAGCTCTACTGATGTACCCGCGCACTGGATTTCAAAGAGTCTGTGAATGGTAATGAAGTTTACCTTCTTCACATTTTCAAAACGAGTTTTTGATGCTCGTCGTATTGCGTGTGGCCACTGAATAGTGGCGTAAGCGACCGGCAGACTTTTTCAACCTGTACGAGTCGCACGAGGATCCGAATTCCGTGATAAAATCATGATACTAATTGACGTAATTCAACGAGCCGCACACCCGCAAATTTTACGCATGCCATGCACACACTATAAAACTATAATACCGATGACGTTTTCAAACTGAGCTTTTGTATGTCCTCCATTTGAAGGTAAACTCTGGAATATCCGTCAAAGGAAGACAGTTAATTGCTATCGTTTTCCTTGTGGAATCAGACGACACGCCGTCCCTCCACGTGTCGGTGAGGGACTGCAGATACTGCCAATGGTTATGTGCTGACAATGCACGTTTATAAGACGGAATTGAAACTTTGTCTTAAAAAACTGCAAATATCAATTTATTTTGCAGTAAACCCAATCGAGATCGCACTTGATATGTGGATATTTGTGAATTTTTAAACTTCAAGACAAGGCAAAAAAGAGGAGAAAGCAGCGGCATAAATGTTTATTTCGGGGAGGACCCGGGGGCATTCTGCAACACTTGCATTTATTTTATCGTTCAGTGACCGACATCTTTTAACACAGAGAGACGTCAAATACGCTCAAATACGCCTTCAGCTCTGGTTTAAAACAAAACCTATAGTGAAGAGAGCGATGACTAAGTATACAGTACTTGCCTGAAATATTTCCCTAACGAGTTGTACTAAGGCTCCTCAATGATGTAAACTGGTGACCTTGGAGGAGAGAGTAGAGCGAGGTTACGGCTGGACACATACAATTATTTATATTTGATTCACGATCGATTTGAAGGTCTATTACTCTTTGTACTTGTCATATTTTAAGCATTCACACCGCTGTAAGTGTCATACGGCAATATGTTGCGTATTTACTGCTGTCCATGTGGTATTCACAGGCTCGTTTGTGCCGTGACTTCGGCGCCTTCTTATACCGCGCGCACTATACAATAAGTCTGTAATACAATATTACAGCCCCAATAGCTGCGAATTTTATGCATTATTTTCATGATTTTATTTTCAAATCAAAGTTGGTTCGTGTAAATGTGCTAACTGAAGGACGTGTGTAGATGTATCACTGCTCGCTGATTTGGACCATGCCTATATGCGTTTTAAGAGGTTAAATAGTACACGGGTGACGCACTCATAAAATGACGTCCCGGAGGAAAAGTACAAAAAACGTGGTATTTCGTGCACATACACACCGTAATTATACCACAAACAAGCATGGTGCCATTAACTTGAATGCATAACACACGATGCCCAACATTTTTTTGCTGTAATATTAACACGATTATATTGGAATTAATTTTGGATAATTGGATGGTGAAGTAATGTCGATTTCATCTGCAAATGTATCATCTGCTTTTCTTTTTAATTACACACTTGTTTTTGTGAGTAATTTGTAATATTGCAACATTCAGCTATAGGGCACCTAACACTTTTGAGATATTTGAAAAATATAAAGATCCAATTATCCCAAATTAGTTCCAATCGTGTTTATTTATTTTCATTGTAATATGATCAGTTTTTGAAGATGGCGGGAAATCTAAATGATGTTAAAATTTTAAAATTACATACCACTTTCGACACTTATGATAGTGTTAAACACTTTTTCCATCTTTGAAGGGTCTTATTCAAAGAGAACTCTTGGAAAACTGAGGATATTTTGTGCGCTCGGTTTATCACACATTCGCAGCTATTAAGGCTTTTTAAATGGAAGCCGCTTCACATGAAATCTCTGTGTACATACAACAAAGAAGTTTCCAAGGCAATGACGATATCATGCTATAATTTCGGTTAAACGGTAAATATTTGTGTGATATAGCCTGACCTCGAATCGCATTCTGCATGCTAGAGTACGATGACTTGCTGAGTGTTTGAAAACACTTTACATATTTCATAAAGTACGTATTGATATATAGCAAAAACAAACTTTCCCGTGGGCGTCGCTTCATTCTACAACGGCAATTATAATAATTTGCTTTTACTACCTGGACCATCGGCACTCTACTGTCAGTGATTGGACACGGTCTGTTGAAGTGACAATGGGCCGATCACTTGCAAGCTTCGGTGGTAATAACTAATTAAAATGTTCTTGTTTATGAAGAAGACGATCACAAGAATCTCATTAAAACTGGTGGCCATTTGAAACGGATGAGCGACACGAAGAGGTGTGTTGAATAGCATGATAATAAAATGCTATTAGTAATATAACAAAGTCCCTATTTATATTATGCGCTGTGGTAGTGAGCGAAAAGAAATGTTTTCACGGGAAATTATCACGTCCACATATTTGAAAGCGTGCCAACATATCTTCTGGGGAGAGTTATTGCGTCCGTAGTATGAAACAGAAAAGGTTCACCGAATGACATCGACGCGTCTCTACGACCTTGCATATCTGTCGCAGTTGTTCGCGAATTCCATAGTAAACCATGTAGTGTGTATTATTCTTTTCGCTCGCCTTCGTCGCTACTGAAACCAAACGCTTTTCTTGTCACATTTGTCTACTTTAATGGGCCACATAAGAAAATTAATGCATTTTAAGCCAAACGTTCATTTGATGTGCTTATTTGCCTTTGAGCCCGACTAATAGTGACATGAGTAAATGTGGCGTTTGTCGGCTATCATCTCAGAGTTGTTCAAGAATTGGGGGGGGGGGGAGATAAGACGCAAGCAAAATCACGCAGTTCGGAAATTTATTTTTGAGGTAATAACATTCACGTATCTTTCTATCAAAAGCAAGGTATAATTTCAGGATATTTAAAAACTTCATGTATGCGTCAATGAGTCGGGTGACCAGGGAATTGCGACTTTACGTACCAGGTGACCTTTGCGCAAATATGCAGTTCGCCAGTTCTGATTGAAGGTGTGCGTGTGTCGCTCTGGCAAACGAGGAGGATTCGTTGCCCACAGGGAGTATCCATCCATAAGTTAAAGGTCATCCTATATGCAGGCAACTGTATCATACCTGTGCAGGTAGAAAACATTTCTATAGAGTCAATACTTCTGTGAAATCAAGCAAAAGAATGAAATAGAATGAAATTCATGCGTCAGACCCGACCGTCAGGACGAACGTGTTGCGTCATTTCCCCGCAACGTCGTTTGCCCGCCAAAAACAGTGTTTGCCGATTGTCTTTGCAAAGTAATGGGCACTTGTCACTTAGGACGTCACTTGAGTCGGGAACGAGATCAAATTTTAATCTTCGAGTCATGTGATGGGAAAATATGTCATTAATTTAAATGCCAAGTATTAGCCATAGGCATCAGTTACTGATTCTCACCATAGGTTATCACGGAGCGATGTAAATAGTTTAACCCAGCTGAATCGCTCAGCTGACGTCTCAAGCTACTATAATGTATTTCTATGTCATAAATTTCTCGCGTGATATCTTGGCTGTTTTCTGATATGCCGGGCCAGACTTGCGTCATTGAAATGTTACGTTGACACATTTAACAATTGCACAAATGGTGTCAAAACGTCAAGTGGACTGCAAATGGCAAAAGTCCGTCGGAAATCTTGATTCGTGATTTACAAATCGAATGCTTCGTTTTGGATCTCTGCTCATGTCAGATAAACTACGGATCCTTTCGTGATCGGGAATTTGAGACTGGAGGGGGAGGGGAGAGACGACACTGCACTGGCTAGGCGATATCAAACTGACAGACAGAAAGCCAAACATAAAGTCTGACAGGCGCTACTTCGTAAAAATGTAGCAGCAACACGTATGTTGCGGCAACAAGCAACAAACCGCGCACCTCAAAGTTTGGCGTGACCATGCAGAAGTCGAATGGCCGATGGATGAAGACAGATGTCCACGACATTCCTAGAGTCACCATAAAGACATGACAATGAGGAGCTCAAAGACAGACTTCCTTACACAAAGACACTACAGGGTAATGACAAGAGTGTGTGCATTAACAAACTAGTCACACACATAGATATATGTATAGAAATCGTATACATATAATAATAATAATAATAATAATAATAACGATAATAATATTATCATTTAAAATGTAAAAAGACACTCAAGCGCTTTACACTACAGTTAGAAAATAGAGTAAATAATATAGTTATATATACATAATATATATATATATATACATATATATATCGTCATAATATATATATATATATATATATATATAATATATTATATATATATATATATATATATATGTATATCGTCGATATATGTTTGAAAACAGAGGCATGATACAAAGCAGCGTGCCACAAATGGAAATATTGCATTGTTTTACATAAAGAGAACGGTACATGCAGACATGAATTCAGTCACTGTGCTCAGTGTTAACATAAATTGTTGACAACTCAGAAAGGTTCTGCGAGATATTTCGTTGAAGGAGCACTCATAAATTACACGAAGTGTGGGATTGTGTCGGGCCCCTGAAAATTATTATTGGACGCATCGAATGCTGCTGATATAGGTGTGAGCTGTGTCGCCTGTGCCCCACACTAGGTATTGCTGTGTATTCCCTTGTTGTACACGCAAGTTTTCTTCGTTGATACGGCGTTCGACCGCAAAAGGTCACTTTCAGACGACCTGTTTTACAAAGGGTTTCGAAAAGAGATATAAAATGTGTATTCAATGCGTATGAAACTACTTCGTGCGTCTAGTTATAAATGAGAGACAGCATTAGTGCATAAGAACCCCCCAGCGACTGATTTAGCGATACCGTGAAGGTGTTGTATAGTACCAAACTTATTTAAGTAAACGTATGCTTGGTACAAGTCGAAAATAAAGAAATAATTCACTGAACGCGATGTGATAGAGTAATTGAGTAAATCACAGATTCACAGATGCCGAACGCGTTCGCTCCACGCATGCGCAAAATCACAACGCAGGGTGATCGCCTCACACAAGCGAGGGACCGTGATATAGCTCTGTGAAGACGGCAGTCAAAGCGTTTCACATTAAAAGTAACATTAATACATTACAACTTGCTGAAATGACTTCATTTTACACAATCGTCGACTTGAACCAACCTTAATGCAAAACGTGCTAATGTAATCTCGTGAGAATGAAAGCGCCATGGTAAAAAATTATAGAGAGTGGCAAGGGTTAGTTTAAAAACAATGCTCTGCTCTGCTCTGCAGCGTGAAGACTTTCTGTCATTTTGCTCCGCTATCAGGGAACTGTACTTATGACCAACAACCACAGGAATGACAATAGAGCAACAACGACGGTCACACGAGGAGTTAGGAAACAAACAACAAAAACAAACAAACAAACAAACAAACAACCGAGTGGAAATAGAAGTACATTAAAAAATAAGTGGAGGTGGGAAAACCATTACAGAACAACGCCGTAATTCACATGTGAACGGGTTTTCATGACAAGTTTTGCAGTAACGGGGAAGGGGCTGGTTTACCAGGGTTGTAAAAAGCGGTTGTGTTACTTGGTTGTTCATGTGTGAACGCTGTGATTGACAAAGTATGTAAGAAATCTCTTGTTGTGATACCATTTGAGACTTTTGTTGTTTGCGAGGGAGCTATTTTTCACCTTCTGTGAATTCTGTGTCACATATCGGTTTCACAGTAATAGAGAGCTCGTGTTGCCGTTTATTCGGGATGTTTTTTCTGGGGACAGTCGGTGAACTTTGAATGTCACTTGTAACGGTGTTGCCATTTTACAATGGCACCAGGGGGCAAGATGAGCTCATCATGACGGAGAGTGGGACGTACAAGACATGGGTTTTCACAAATTACTGTGATTACTGAAAGCACACGTCCAAGAATTTCCCATGAGTGGTAAGCAACAGTGCCAGCTTTATAGAGCTAACCTTACGCCATGCACTCGCCAATAGTATGTCAAGGGGCGGGACCACACAACGGTTGTACAAATGATACACCAAAACATGCAATGAACCGTGAGCAATTCCTTCAGACTGAAAAAACCATACTATAAATACATTTTACACATAGGTGTTCATAAGCGTACTCGTGCGAACATTTCATATCGTCATTGAAATCTTTTGCTCTTTTGTTTGATAAATTGTTTCTCTTTCGATTATTGAAAGTTAGCTGCTATTGATGACGTGGAGGCATGTAAAAACCGAAGGCTTCCGCAGAGAGGCTACGTAAGGGGTGGACCATTTGATATCCTGGGGGGGGGGCTTGGAAGATTTGGGGGGAAAAAAAGATGCCAGGTGGAGTTGCTCGAAAAAAAAAATCTGGCTTTAGGTGGCTGATGGAAAAAAAATTATGGACCATTGCGACTCGGAAAAAAAAAATCTTGGCAATTGTTCGATGCACACTGCAGCATCAATAAAAATCAAGCAGTAGCTCTAGAGTTTTATAAAGCATAAACCATTTCAAGCTTGAGGAACAATAACTGAATATGAACAATTGTACAGTATACGTGACCTTCTGATTAGAGGAAGTATGCTGAAATTGAAATTGCTCACCAGTTTTTTCCAGAAATGTGTAAATCTGAATGTAAGGATTTTGTCAAAATACCACAAGAAGAGAGACAGCCTGCAAACATTTTACTATTATCGTTTGCGCATAGAAAACTCATAACAATGAAAAAATGCGTAGTGACTCAATCCAATGCGTAATATTATTACGCATTGGATCGACTCTCACACATTTTTTCATTGTTATGAGTTTTCTATATACGCATGTTTTATTCGTAAATGCGAACACTGTTATAGTGAATTATCTTACCAATGTTTTTCTTAACAAAAGCGAATGTGTTTTGATTAGAATTGAATGAGTTTGATGGTTTGGGGAAACTACTATGTGGTAATGAAGAATGGGAAATGGGCAATGAAATGAGCAGACAGCAGGTGATTTAAGATTAAATGTTACATCTTCACTGCAAATAAAACCATAAGTGTGTCATAAATAATCACAAACAAACAAAATCATGTTTGTTTGTTTTGTTGTATGTGAGCCACGTCTAAGACACACAACAAAAGTACTGTTTCAGTCAGTAAATGTCACCTCAGATGCCACCAGAGAAAACCATTTCCACTCCAAAATTTCATTTTTCGCCTTGCGAGAGGGGAGACACCCCCTCTCGCGCTCCTCCCCCCCCTCGTTCGCTACGCTCACTCGCCACTCAGTCGCTTCGCTCCCTCGCAGTCCACCCGTCTACTTCTTAAATTACCCGGCTACTTTCAATGTAAGGACAACAATAACAAGTAAATGCCATAAATGTACATGATTTTACAAATATGTTTTTGTAAAGTGAATCAAAAATGTACATGTATTTACATAACTTCATTTAGTTTCTTGAATATAGTCTGTGTGCGATAGAACAGCATCTTGTTACTGGGTGTGAAAAACCAAGCAAACAAACATTGCACCGAAATTTGGTAAAAAAAAAATATATCTCGAAGAAGAAAGTGAAAAAAAAAGTTGCCAGCATATGCCCTGTAGAAAAAAAATAATTCATGGTGAAGCACGTGGGAAAAAAAATAATGGCTCTCCACCAATCTTCCAAGCCCCCCCCCCCCAGGATATCAAATGGTCCACCCCTAACGTCAATAATCATATAAGGCTGTCACCGCCCGTGATGGCGCCACTTTGTACTATTGAATACATAATTCTTACGCTCATGTATCTTCGGACTTTATAATTTAATATCATAGAATAGCTTGTGTGTAGATTATTTGAGGTAACATAAAACGAATAAGTAGAAAGGTATAACCAAGTCAACGATATTTGTCTTAGCGGTTACAACGTCAGTCTGGGCAATCTGAAATTCTCAGACTGCTTGGTTGTGTTACGGCGTCTTAAACAATCTCCTTGGAAACACGAAGAAGTAAAGTTAAAAGACAATGTCAGATGAAGAAATCACTGAACGCGCAACCAAACGCGCACGGTAAGGTTATGACCAGCCTTTGAAAAGGTCGGGCTGTGCCTGGCATTAAAGGCTTTAGTTTTGAATTTTCGATATGAATGGAGAATTAAATGGCAAATACCGAATATTTAAGTATTATCCCTGGGATTTTGAGATCAGGTATTGGATATCGATAGATTAAAAGACGCATGACATTCACATCTAAGAGGGCGACACTGATTTGCCATCAAACCCTAGAGCTAAAATGCCTATTGAAGATATGCCCATAGAGAAAAACCATAGAAAGCATACTTGAGCATCGGGATTGTATTTGACGAGTGTTTTTTTATGTTTAAAAAATATGGCACGAAATTACAGAGGCACGGTCATAAATGAATTGCACTGGCCCGTGTACTCCAGATGCCACAGGTATAACATAATACACGTTCATTCAAATCGGAGTGACCTACTCGTACATCTTGCACTGTCACGTGACTGATCATGCTGTCAAAAACGCATCGCAGCCACTTGATTTTCGTGTACATGAACTGTCCGTACACAGCATCTGTTATGGCGCCAGTGATTTGTGGCAGGTGAGCGACACCCAGATATCCATACGCAGACATGCATACGAACACGTTCTTCAATGACGTAGAAGTATGGAAGCCAGATATAGAAGATATTCACATGTTTGCTCGGGGCAGCCACACTTCTAACCATCGCCGTTACCTGAAACTGTAAAATAACGGCTAAGATTATATTTATCGTAAAAAAATACGGTAGGATAATGATGTCAAAATTAATGGTCCCCAGAAGCCTTGATATTAACGCACTTTGTATGGTTTGTTCATACCTCAGTCTTCGTATTATTTAAGCAATAAAGTACACCCAGCGACGGTATACCACGAGATTTTGACCAGTTCACGACATATATGCACGAACGATAGCGAGTTCATGTATGGAGTGAACTGGTCAAAATCGAGTGGTATACCGTCGCTGGGTGTGATTTATTGCTAATTTATCACAACAATATATTGAAATTCTGGCATGGAACGTCGAAAACGGATTTTGCTCAACCTGAGAGCTCGCGCGTATGCCGCCGATATACCACGGTTCTTTTCGACCAATCAGATCGCTGTATTTGTACCATCAACATACTATTATGATATAATTTCGAATATATAACAAGGCGCTTTTAAAAATTAAAAACTTATAAGTGGTGGCAATAACACAGAAAGAAATCTGCCCGCTTTTGCCTTTGTCAAACTATTCAGTGGGGCACACATGTACTACAACTCGCGCCATCATTTCAGAACCGTCACGAGATAGCATTGCAAAACGACTTCGACGTGTCGCTCGGTTTGAACACTTATTGAAGAAGAAAGAAATACCACTGTAGCAAAGAGTGGAAACAAGGTGAAATATTGAGGGATTTTGTGGCTGTCTAAGGACGAGTTAAATTACAGAGAGAGAGAGAGAGAGAGAGAGAGAGAGAGAGAGAGAGAGAGAGAGAGAGAGAGAGAGAGAGAGGAGAGAGAGAGAAATTAAACAAACAAACAAACGATGTGCCCGGTTACTTTAACCAAATCGATATTGTCACAAGACGGAATGGATGATATGATTTTTGTTGTGTTTAATAATATATAAAAAGGTCAACACGGCGTGTGTCGGAGACGAGATACTATAACACTCAAAGAGACCAAAGTATTAAGATGCAGTCACAGAAAAAACGCGCATACATGAGTGAATGACAGACGGGCAGACAGCGACTGAATGAACGAACTAAAATCATACAACTTGATATCAAGAAATGTTGTTGAGTGCACCACTTCTTCATAACTGCACCTTTTTCTCAATATTCAAATTTCAATATTTTCGATGTATTTCAATTTCGTGACGTTGCTTTGTTTCCCTGAATCTCAAATAGAATTCCAAGAGACCATTTGCACCCTGTGGGCAACATATTATCGCTTGCACATGACTTTTGAAAGTGTAATTAAAAGATTCTTTGTAAAACGCGGTAAGTGTCGTTTCGTAAACACTCGTATTTGTTTTCAAAACATCCGTAAAAACGAAAGTCCGTAAGAGACATAACACCAGCCTTTTTGTAAGAGGTATGCAAATATCAGGAATTGTTTGGCGAGACATGCGAGAGGATGCTAGACTTGTGCCAAAACAACAAAACCCTTATCGGTAAATCACCTTCGCCTCGTAACAGACACGAAAAAATGAGAAAAAAACACATCACGCGAACACAAGGAAGGCGCCCACATACATCTGTATTACGTACAAATCTATGACACTACTGATTCCGCAGTATCTGATGTAAAAATGGAATCCATACAAAAAGTTAGTTTACGTTGATATCAAAATGCACAAGTTAACAAGTAAACAAGATCGACATGATAATCCGTAAAGTTTGGTGAAAACGAATCACTTGACAAAGTTTTTCTTGAAAAGGCTTTAAAGTAAACGGGAGAGGCTTTCTATGCCACACACACTGAAGTTGGATGCATGGTTTCGGCTATTGATAGATTTTTCTATGCTTTGAGAAGCACCAACTTCTTCAGAATAAACAACGAAGAGGCTCTCGCGCCTTGAACAAGATAAAATTCCATTTTGTCCCGGGTCGAAGCTGGTCAGTGCGCTTCTGGACGACGGCCCAAAGATGAATCATTCTCGCCCTGCAGAGGATTCGTGTTACTCCGAGGTATCAGTTGCAAATCCTTCACAACTTGCAGAGCGTTGGTTGATCTGAAGTCGCTATCATCTAATGACTTTTCCAAACGTGGCTGGCAACGTGAAGCTGTTCTATTTTGAGCTGAATGACGGTGATCGGGATAAAAAAAGAGACCACGTGATTGCACTATATCGCCGACATCTATTCATTTTAAGATGACGTTAATTGAACGAAGAAGGTAGCAGAGTATAATTGGGCATTCACAATTTACTCCGAATGATTGAAAGATATAAAAAGAAATGACTTTCCGATGTGCACTTGGAGGGCTAAAAAAACGGGATTCGATATCTGCGCTGTAACCTCCATTTGCCAGGATCTCCCCTCCCCCCGTAACGCAAGTCTACTTGTTCGTGATATCCATTCGTCGTTTCTTGTTTCTGTAGTAACGCAGATAAGCCTTCAACCGTTTGATCCGTTGTTTATCAGCAAAGGCCGGCCGTCGCCTTCCCTACTTGATTCTACACCCGCATCCTGTGAACAATCGCCTGAAAATATCAAGAACGTTTGCAATAATTCTTTGAAGACCACCCCTAAGGATTAGTGAAGGCAGACTCCTTGAAGGAGTAATCCTCGTTTTTATCTATTCACCATTTAACTGCTTTAAATTGCCGTATTCAAGTCAATGAACTCGGTCCGCAGAGAGTATGAACACAGTCACGTGTCCTGTGCAGTGTTCTATTCAAATTGGCAGTGCGAATCATGGCTTGAGTAGTACGCGAAAACACAACTTACGATGGAAGGCCGCTCGCCCAAGCCCTAACTGACGAATAGCTGGTGTTTTTTGCAGTGTACGAATCACTGTTCGAATCCATTGCAGGTGTTATAATGTTATGCCATTCTACACAGCTCCACTCCACTCCACTCCATTAAATTTGATTAGGTTTTTAGATGACGTATTTAAACCAGCCCGCTCTTCGTAGTGTCTGCTGCGTGCGCAACTGAAATGGCTTTTATCGTTATTGGTGTTTTCCACTAAATTGGTTTCAGGGTGATAAATTACTTGGACCTAATGATTTCGACACATATTCTACGAATCAGCCCTGGTAGTTCTTTTCATTGCTGGGCTATATACATCTTGATTCTTTGTTCAGAAGGACAGATAAAGCGTAGAATAGAGAGAGAGAGAGAGAGAGAGAGAGAGAGAGAGAGAGAGAGAGAGAGAGAGAGAGGAGAGAGAAGAGAGAGAGAGAGAGAGAAAGAGAGAGAGAGAGAGAGAGAGAGAGAGAATGGTTCGGTCGACATTATAGATGAACGAGATATTCAAACTTCTATGTCATTGTAATCACTATGGTTTAGTTTAATGGAGTGTTCAGAAAATAGCGACGGAAACGAGAGGAAATGAAAATATTAGCGCATGCCTGGCACGTAAAATTTAACCTTTTCCTATTCAGCGGGTTATGGGCCAGGAAGACGGGCTTAGCACTTGTTTGTTACAAAAAAAGTTAAACTTTCTCTCCTTAAACTAAAAATAGATTTGTAGGACATGTACGTTTAGATCTATAAACATCCAATAAAACTTTTTTTCCCGGGGCACGGAATTAGGTGTAGAGAGGGACGAGATGGGAAAAGTATTCTCTATGTCGAATCAATCAGGTAACTTGGTCTGTATGAACTCGGTCATTACGCAATGATGGAAACTCGTGTGACGTCTACAGGTAATTGGTTTAATTTTACTGTCGGTGCACTGTCTTACTGATGTTAACTAGACAGAGTTCAAATTCTTTGATGATATCTGAGATCGGTCGTTTAGTCTACCGCATGTAAGGCTTTGAAAAAACACTAAAGTGTCTCGCTACTTGCTCGGGCTGACGCTCAAACAAAACGAACAACTATAGAAGACTGGGGCCTCAGCAGATCAGCGGATAGTATTGCCAGCAACATAGGGAAACCCTACAATATTGCAACCACGCACAGTTTACGTCATTGATCATCAATTCACACATGTATTTGTGTCTTGGTACACTCTCATCCACGTTGTTCAATTTAGGTTGATGATGAAGCGTTTTTCCGCCTAAACTAGTCTCTTTCAATCATTGTTCATTTCTCTGAAACGGAATATGCACCTGAGCCCGCCGACAAAATAACTGAGAAAACAAGTAAATAAAACGAATTACGACATGTTAGAGACGCCGATGTTGATTGATAGCGGAAGGAGTCGACGGATGATGATATGTGTCTAGACGGAGTTTGCAACTTGCTATGCGAGTGAATATCATGACGGTTGCAGTCGCAAGAGGAATCTGTCCACTGATCACAGTGCGTCTGACCAGGAAGTAGCAAAACCGGGTATCTTAATAGTTGAAAACTGGACATCATGCGGACTCGGTGAATCAACTGTTTGTAGGACCGGTCAAATTGTGCTAAAAGTATTGTCATTATCACACTGAAGGCAGAAGGCTGTGTTTTAACAGGTCCACGTTGTATGCGTAAATTTCCGTTTGACAGAGCGAAGATTCTCGTATTGGTTTATATATCTTTAATCTATTTAATCCCATTGTCGCCAATACCGCTGTCGTGCCGATTACCATGGGTACAGGAGACGACCTGTGACTTTTCTATTTGGGAGGACACTGATATATATATATATATATATATATATATATATATATATATATATATATATATATATATATATATATATATATATTAACACAAAATTACTTTAAGTACAAAGTAAAGTAAAATCATTACTTTGTATTTGAAGTAATTTTGTCTATTATTTATAACGCTCTGCTTTAGCATTGAGTACTGTAATTTCCTATATGTATATATAATCTCTCTCTCTCTCTCTCTTCTCTCTCCTCTCTTCTCTCTCTCTATATATATATATATATATATATATCCGAGCAACTCAAGTAAACTGATGTACAATAAAGTTTTTTTTTTTGTTCGTTTGATCACGGACAGTCTCTGTGTCTCTTGATATAATGATTCAGCTACGCGACATTGCACTTCAAACGCACTTCGGATGTACCCTATGACCCTCCTCGATGTTTTGAACAAGCTTACACTGCTGTAAAGCGTGTTTGTCGAATTTTGTTCATTCTTCCGAGAAAAAAAATCTTACAAAGCTTTCATAGATAAACAATATCGGACGTAACCTGCACATGTACTTTGTCGGTCTGATGTTTGAAGCGTGTTTGTGTCTTGCTGGCAGAGCTGGGTCTGTTAAAATGTTCTGTCTTCACATGTTTACCTGTCCCAAGGCCGTGGATTTATATTAAAGTTTGTGTACAACCTTCCAAATGTATTCTGCAGTCGTCAAGTCGCGCTTGGTTAATAGGGATACAGCGGAGAGGCGTATCGATGTGCTGGCAGTTTCAACTAGTTGTTTTCTTCTTACCAGATTACATCCCGGTGAATAATACTTAAAAGTGATTTTATTGTTTACGTGTTTTGAGTATTTGTCTTTTCTTGTTTTCAAAATGTTGAATGTAGTCTCGGTATGACGTGATTGACCGAACTCACCTCGGCAGTGTCAGCCGTGTTTCGGCCGACATACAGTCATCATGTTGTTTGGTTTTTTTTCAGCAACGCCCCCTTTTACAAAAAAAGGTATAAATCATACAGACGGGAGATAAAAATATATATCTACTATAGTAAACTCTATAAATATATCCGTGACCTTGACTGAAAGCGATTGTCGACAGAATGACTGATCTAATAGTAATATTCGCCTTTGCCTTGTTTTGAATTAATCAAAGTGCTGTATTAAAGGTTATTGAACTTCTCGGTCTCTATCAGATCACACGGACATGTTGTAGGCGATCATCAAGTGAACAGACAGGATTTTGTAAAAGTATCGAAATATGATCAAAACAAAACATGCGATATGACCTATCCTTAATCAACGTTGTCATGGCAACCCCACGTACCTATTTAGTATTGCGAGATATTGACTGGGCTTATCCCGACTTTGAAGTCAGAGTGATGCAAAGCCCACCTGACCGTGATCGACAGGGCCTGGGGTAGTCACGGGCATGATATGCGGTAATGGGTCATGAGGTGTTTGACAGCGCAGGTCTCTCACAATATTTTCACTTCTCGATCCCCTGACGCTGTAATGGATGACCGATCAGATGAGTGGTAGCCACGTGATCAAACCGGTCAGGTTGAGTATGACCGGATAGTACCTGTCTTGCATGACATATTTACATAACATTTACAGACAGCGGTCGTGCGAGCCTGGCTTGCGGTCGAGAACCGATGATTTATGCCGTTGTTGATTTCCCCTCAGAGCTACACCGCATGTGCTTGTTTGTCCCTTTCAGCAAGTAACATCAGGTCAACCGGTGCAATTATTAGGCGAAAGAAGTCTTTTCATAGGGCCGATGTGTTGTTTTTGGTTTTAAAGGTTCGCGTTATTGTCATCACAAGTGAAAGTTGGTGATGATTTTTTGCTCAAACACTGACATAAACTACTTGTGATTGTTTTTATCATGTGAAGATGGCGCGTGTGCATTTGATATGTAGTATGTATGTATGGATGTATGTATGTATGTATGTCTTTAGTATGTATGTATGTATGTATGTATGTATGTATGTGCGTGTGCCTGATACCAGACAGCATTGGTTGGCAGTATTATTTTATTGTCAATCTGCTTTCCACGGTAGAAATTATTCAATACACACGGTTCTTCGTCGGGAATCTCTCTTCATATATATATATATATATATATATATATATATATATATATATATATATATATATATATATATATATATATATATATATATATATATATATATATATATATATATATATATATATATATTATATATATATATTCTCACTTATTTTGCTGGTTAGATATAGTCTGTATGATCTACAGCAGCGACACTATATGGGAACCGGGATCACCGATACTGTTAGTTCAACGTGGAAGTTCTCTGAACGGACTTAGGGACGGACCATTAGATCTTGGGAGGGGGGTGGTCAAAAACAGAAAAAAAAAAATTTCAGAGCAGAAAGTTAGGAAAAAAAAATCTTCAAACTAGTTTGCAAAATAAAAAAAATAAATAAGAAGACAAAGGCGTAAAAAAAAATCTGCAAAAGTCTTTAAAATTTTGAATTTTTTTTAGATTTTACCGACAGAAAGCAACTTTCTGTATTTTTAGTACATCCTCCCGGCACATTTTTAATTTTAATTTATACATTTAGAGTGACTGTATCCCTTATACTGGAAGTTGTGATTATCTTATCTTTTCAGGACTTTTGTATTCTGATCACTTGAAAATTATGAAATCATAGAGCCTGTTTTCTACTTGTTTCCTGCGTACAAACCAAGCAGGTTGCTGGTACACTAGGTAAAACATTGAAACTATGGTATGGTTGTCAAGACAGAAAGTTGTATTTGCCTTTAAGATCAAGGTAAACAGATGCAGGCCACATCAGTTTCATTTTTTTCACAGCATTTTATTGCAATGATGAATGCAAGAATGGGTGAACAAGTAGAAACACGTCAATAATGATAAAACAACATATCAAGTCATTATGTATTATTTTGCTTTTAAAAAGGCATTTTCAATTCTTTTTTCTCAAAAAACAGCCTCAAAAACAACAGCAACACATGTTTTAACATTCAACAATACACTACGTAGAATGCCATCTATCCAACAAATCCCAACACAAAAACACACAAAAGGGGTTGAACTTTGAAAGTTTCTCGATAGCAAATACTGAATAAATCTGCATGAATAATCGTTTTTGTGTAGCAAATTTCAAAGAAATTGGACAAGCCCTTTCAGAGAATACAGATTTTTTGACCATGAATGGCATAAATTGCCCTAAAAAGACAAATATTGAAATTTCAACACATCTATACACATCCAATCAATTTGGACATGCTGCTACAGAGAAATAGATGTTTTGATCAAAAAAGGGCAACAATTGCTCTAAAAACACAAATATGCAAATTAACTATATTATTTAGCTTATTTTAGCTTCTCAGCTTGTCAAAATCAATTGTAAATCATGAGATATGCATGATGTTTGGTGGGTGAATGTAGGCATTTCACCACGCAGTAGAAAGGGAAGCCAGGAAACCAAAATAATCAATTTTCAAAACTATAGGAAGCTACTGAG